>NW_020455204.1:6464333-6582076 GCF_003342845.1 Nothoprocta perdicaria | reverse complement strand
CCCGGCCCGCGGCGGCGGCAGCAGCAGCAGCTAGCGGCGCTGCGCGGAGCGGAGCGGCGCGGAGCCGTGCGGAGCTCGGCATGGCGGGGGCCGCCCGGCGCTGCCCGGCCGCCAGCCTGCTGCTCGGGGCGCTGCTCTGCGGAGGTAAGCGGCGGCGGGGGAAGCGGGGGCACCAGTTGATCCGTCCCCGCTCGGGTGCTTCGAAGCCCCTTCCCACGGAGCTGCGCGTTCTGCACCGCTGCGCCCTGAGAACTGTCGCCTTCCCCCCCTTTGCCCTCGTTCTCCCTTTATTTTTTTAATCCTTTTCCTCCGTTGTTGCCGGATTTCGGGTTCCTCTCATGCTCGCTACGGAGCCTCTCAAGTTTGCTCCGTGCCTGATGCGGCGGGGAAAGTTTGCTTTCCCTCTGCCCGCCGCGCTGTGTGCGGGCTTCGTTAGCTGCTGCGTGGCCGGGCGCTGCGCTCCGCTCCGCGGGGAGCGCGTCCCGGCTCGGGACGGTTCGCGGACCTCCGGTGCCGGGTCGGGAATAGCCCGTGGCTGCTCGGGAGTAGCCCGGGACGGTCGCAAAGAGCCGGTGCCCGCAGCGATGCCCACGGCTGCTCCCGAGCGATCCTGCGGGGTCCCCATCCCGGGATCGCGGAGCGCCCCTGGCAGAGGCACATCYGCAAAGTGATGCAGGGATGCGAGCTGTGGCATGTGCCTGATGCCAGCAGGGCTGTTTGTGTGTGTGCAGTTCTAGCTGACTGCCATGCCTCGCCACTTCCAGTCCTTGCTCAGCCCGTGCTTCTTGTGCCTTATTTTATAAAAAAAAAAAAAAAAAACAGCTGCCCCTCGCCCCATGGAGGAGAGATACTTAAATCCTGTGTATTTCTGTTGTTATCCCTAACAACAAAAAATCATTTTGCTTTTTATCCCCTTGGTATTAGTGGTGCTGCTTGACTGACGTAAGAAGATTACTAATAAAAGACTGTGTGTTGTGTAGCGTGTTCCAGTCGGGTGCTGCCAGCCCCTTCCCCAGGGTAGGTGAGTTAGAGGCAGCCACACAGAAGTACTCCATGAGAGAAGCAAAGGCCAAATTGGTGGCATTTCATAAAGGGACTTTTCGGAGACTGGTGGGGAAAGCAAAGTGCCTGGCAGAAAACTGCATGGCCTGCTTCATGCCAGTCGTTTTAATATAGTACATTAAAATTAATGGACATCCCAGTGACTCAATGTGCTGTAAAAGTGCTGATGTGAGGAATCTGAAATATGGGATTGTGTTTGGATTGCTCTGGAGGTGAGAATTATATGAGCCTCCTGCTCACCTTCAGAGGCTGCAGGAGATTCAGGCTTGTGGAGAGGGTCTGGCTTTCCTCTAGAGCAGCACAGCTCTCCTACTGCACTCTTCCGAAAATCACAAAAGCATCTTCTCAAATAAGCATTTGCAGTAGACTTAGAATTAGGCACCAGCTTGTGGATGTTTCCTATCTACAACCAGTTTTGTAAGAGAGTTACACAGAGGTGGGAGGAAGTTATAGTTACAGCAGGACATTATAAACAGCCAGGCCTTGTTGAGCCATTTTTTTCCTGAGATCCTGGGTCRGTGTTGACTAAACCATGCTCTAAGAAAAGGCAGCAGCGGTGCCAGAGCCAACCATGAGCAGCAGCAGCTGCGCAGAGCTTCTGGGCCAGGCTTTTTGAGAAGAAAAGAAGAAAATACTACTTTTCTGCAGGGAAGTCAAGCAGAGCTTCTGAGCTAGGAATTTGCCACTCAGCATTGCTGTACGCAGTGTGATTTAGAAAAGAACCGGTTAATTAAATTTAATAAATAGGGTGTTTGTCTGGTTTCCTTGTGAGGCCCTAACAAGTGTTTCATTTGCTCCCCTCTTGTGTATTTGCACTCTCTTTGTTGGCATGTTAGGATAGTGATTGTTCTTGAGAACTGAAGTCCAGCTAAATGAAAGTCACTTTCTAGTTCACAAGCTAAAGGTTTGTGAGTGTGTGGAGAAACTTACCATTACAGACGAGTTGTCGTTTGTCATTTAAAGAACTATATTTACTTCTCTGAACTCATTAGCATCTCTTATCAGGCCTCAATTTCTAAGAAAATTCTCCTGAAACGTTAGGCTTAGGCTTCAGCATGGCATTATACTGTGGTTATTATCTGGCTAATAATGTTAATTCATTCAATCTGAAGAAAGAAGCTTGGCATTTAATTTAAGCCATGCCTCTAGACAACCCAAGTGGTATGAAAACATCGGCATGCAAAAGCACTCCTGCGTTTAGGTGCATGCACATGCTTTCCATGCTAATTACTGGATGGCGATGTTCTAGGTGGAGCATGTGTGTGTAAAATCGTATTTGCATAAATTAATCCCAAGTGTGTATACATATTCCTTTCAGGAAATGACCTCTCTTCAGCCAAGTGCTAATGCGTATGCTTAAATCTCTTTATAGCCAATAGGAGGTATTCACGAGCTTGCCGTTAGCTGTCGTCTTAATTGTTTTCCTGAAACAGAGCATTATGAAGTGTGAAGGCAAGTATGCAGATTCATTTTATTATATAGGTAACTGGGAATTCTCCGTCTCAGATTTGCTGTGAGCTAGAACAAGAATTGTCGAAAYTGGAAATAGAGAATGTACTAAGTCCTGAAAACTGAGTGAACAAGAATGAGAATTTTCATTCCTGAAAATGAATTTGAGGATACATGACCAAAATATRGATTAATTTGCAGCAGAAACGTGCATGTAGAAAGAAATACTGAATGTGAACAGCAGTCAAGTTGCATGCAGCTACGTGAATTTTAGGCACTCATAATAGTGMTTGTACAAAAATGTATATGCAATTGTGCATCTAGACAGAAGTGGTTGATGTCCTTTGTCCCTAACTTTCAAAATGGAAATAGTACGATTCTAGTTTATCTTGTTTTCATATTTTGCAGTGGATTTTGGTTTGTTGGACACCATACTTAGCTAGTGAAGTACGTAGCAGTTGCTACACTGTAAATGACTGTTCACACATCCCTCTAAATGTGCATCTGTGTGACAGAAGTGATTGGAAGTATGAGATGTTTTGTAATGCATATTAAGTGGCAAGAGAGTAAAGCAAAGGGATTAAGCAAAGTTAGGAATCTTTGGTGTCTCATCATGCACCTGAAGATGAGTCAGGTTTGCTGCACTGCATTCTAGTTTTCTTCAAGTCTGTGGTAAACCCTTTGACTGGGGGAATTTGCTCCTACTCTGCATGCCAATTAGTGCTGCCATGCTGAGGTCCTGGCAGCGGTTCACATCAAACAGGCTAYGCTAGATCTGTCCCAGCTACCGAGGGAAGCAAAAAAAGCCACGTTGAAAGATGCAAGAGCAAAATGGCAACAAGTTGAGAGAGCGTGGAAGTGTGTGAAGGCAGTAATTGAAAATGATCCAGTATGGATACTAGGAAGCTGAACTGAGGATATAAGACATGAGGCAAACAAATATTGTGAGTGACTTTGAGAAGAACATTTGAAGGAGATATAAACTAGACAGGTAGGGTGCCAAAGCAGAAGGCAGGTTTGGTGAAAGGGAAGCTGTGTCGCAGGAATCGGATCTAGCCTCTAGTGCCAGGGAAACCAGGGACTTGATGCCAGAGCTTTGGTCAGTTACTTACTGGCCCCTCTTACTTCTGGGCCATCTCACCACCAACACTGTRGCTTCTTTTGGGGAAGGTCTGGTCCTTGTTTTACTGCTTTGCCCAGTGAGACCTTTATATTTAATCTCCAAACACTGCAGTACAAATACTAGTAGTATTCTGTGATGCTGTAAGGTGTTTACACAACGTATTTCACTAAAATAGGASAGATACCTCCTTTGTAGTGATGGGCAGCAACTCTCTGGCCAGCCAGCTTGCCTTGTCTGCTTCAAACTCTGTTGTCCTGGCTTGCTCCTACAGGCCTGTGTCCTTTATATTTCATTCAGCCTTCCTACAGACTCAGTACCCTAGAAAAAACACTTTGGCAGTGTTCAGCTCTTCAAACAGTTGTACTGTTTTGTGTTCCGCGGACTGGCTCGGGCTCCAGTGACAGATGTGACCCCTTTGAAACAGGGGCGGACAAATGGTGCATTGAAAGTTCATAGCTTCTGCAGTCTCCTCACTCGGAGGTATCTGGTAAAAGCCTGTGGATGCATCTAGCTTTGGAAATAATTTTACTTCAGTAGTGCCTGTGTCCGTTCTAGTTAGTAAATGGGAATGCTCTCTTTATCTCTTTATGCACATGTTTTTGGGTCAATACACAGCCTCAGGTCATCGTTTTTCTTTTCAACTGTACCTAGTGGAATGACCCAGTGAGTCTACTCTTCTATTTTCTTTGCTATTCTAAAGCGTATTAATCTGTTGAGCTTGAATTCCATAAACAAAGTGTCATCCCCATCACTGAAATTACAGGCATCTTTGCATTGCTGGTCAATTAGCTGAACTTTTCTTTAGGGAAGTACGTTTTGGATAAGTGGTTCTTTGCCACTGTGTTTAAGAAATGTGCTAATGTCTCACTTATGGCATCATTGACATCTTGGGTCAGTAACTTTGTGCTTGGAGACAATGTTTTCTGGCACTTCTTTTGCTTGAATAACACAGATCAGGCTAATCACAGCTCCACTGTCATTATCAAAAGTACTGTGCAGTTTCAACAGCTTGACAAATGTAAACAGCTAGACAAACCTCCTTAAGTGGGCACTTCTTTTATTATATACTGCAGTAAGAATTTAATCTGATTTTAGCATCCGCAAGTGTCACGTCTAAGGTCAAGCACCCCTTTTAATTGTTTCTTCCACTGTGATGTTTTSCACTTTCTTCTGTGAGGGTTATAAAAGATTCAATTTTGTGCAAGGACACTGTGCAACTCATAGAATTTTTGTCATAAATTCAAAAGCTGAGTGGAGWCCTATCCATTAGTTTCTCCTGTGACCAGAATTTGTGCAGTCGGTACTTTTTTGATGTGCATGGATCTTGATGCTCTTGGATTTTGATGCTCTCTGGATCCCCAGACCTGCTGCGGTGGGAGGCTGAGAACTGCAAAGTGCATTGGCCTTTTCAATAATTTGAGGCAAACACTTAAGTCAGCGAGCAGTGGTTAGGAATTTGACACTTGCATGAAAATCTTCAAGTTAAATAAGAATGTAAAGGGGGATGAGAGTTTGCTCAGTTATGAAAACAGACTTTTACAAAAATGTTTATACATTTGGATGGAACAAACCCTTAATRGTCTCCTGAGCACATATAAAAGCTATTTTTACTGTGCATTAAGAGGAAGTCTAAAGTAAATAAAAGGTATGCAGAAATCCCTTSATATTGGTTTAACGGAGGGGTTGATCTGCTAGTTTTTGCTGTTTGCTAACTGTAACATGAAATTATAAAGTTCAGAGGATGAAAAGTATCTACCAGTGCATCTAATGTAGTATCAGTTATGTGATCGATGTGATTTTCCATTTGATAGGATTTTTGATTTTTTTTGAAATTTTCAAAGTGGAATGGGGAAAATACTTAAATTTACTTTTTTTTATTGTACTCTTATGTTTCATTCAGGTAACTATTTCACTTCAAGTGATTATTTTGACTTCCACTAAATGTATTCAGATAAGGACTGGCAGTAGCACATGCACCATTCCTCGCTGGTTTAAGGCGGTGCAAATTGGTACTGCCCAGTTTCTGGTCCCTGCCCTCTCCCAAGCTGGGCAGCCCTGTCCTGGCTGCTCGACTTGCCCGTCCTGCCCATGTGCCAACTGTCTCTGATTCCTCTATAAGCTGCTTCAAGGAGATAAAACACATTTAAAAAAAAAAAAAAAAAACTTGTCAGAGGGTAAGTTTATATATCCCCTTGGGATCAACTGACAGCTCGTATAAGCAAAAAGATGGGCCCAAGTGGGGCTGGGGTGACTTAAACCATTCGGGCTGGCAGCCTCACGCTCAGGGCKGTCTGGCTTTAATCTGCTCCTACAACAACAGAGTAAGAGGAGATTGTTCGGGGAGTTGCTCGAATTATGTATTCAGTGCGGGATATTAAACACGGAGCTTGGAGAACATGAGGCAATTGGAAGCGCTGTGCAACTTGGGGTTCTGTATTGAATGGTTTTTTCCCTGTTGATTGTGTCTCTTTTTAACAATAAGTGATGCTTAGAGTGAAGTATCTACACACCCTCATGCATATAAATAGAATTTGTAATGCTTAAGTTGTTTTCCTAAAATAAAACTGAAAATATTAAAACTTTCAGGCACAGTTACTACAAACAGGACTAGCAGCATTGCTTGTTGTTATAATTGCTATTAAAACACTTAAAGTTTCTTCTGAGCTCTCTAAGCACTGTTTCAGCTAAAATATTCCATACTGAGCATCTGCTCCTGATTTATTTATTTATTTAGCTCTTCACTCAAGAGTTCAGGGTTTGCAAGAACAGASTTGCGGAGAGAGAAGGGGGAGAAAAAGTGCCAGTATTTATGGGGCTGGTAGAGCRCGTTTGTGTGCCCTCATCTGCAGGGCTTCCTCGAATGGAGTGGATGTGTATGTTTTGGTGGAGAATGTAATTATGCCCTATCAGACTTTAATATTTTAAACCTGATTTATTTTTTGCAAATCCTGAGTGTTTTTTTCTTTCTAATTTCATATTTCTGTAGAAAGAGCCAGAATCTTTGTGTACACTCTGTAGAATCAAATGACTTACCATTCTGCTGGCATGAAATAAGGAGAAGCAAACGCAATAAATAACTACTGTGGAGAAGGTAATACAGTATTGACTTCCCAGCGCCTGTTAATTTTCACTGATCCAAACAGGGAAGATGGGGATGGAAGGAGGTTACCCCTTAGTGAGGTGCGCTCTGCTTGTGTTGGCCTGTAAGCGCTGCAGCGTTCCTGCTTTGCAAAAGATTTAAAAAACCTTCCTAAAAAGTAAACTGTGTTACGCTGTAATCAGGCTTCCTAGTGACTCTGGGTTGTCACTCTTCAAATGTTTCTGCATTTTCAGTGATTAGATCAATTTAGTATTTTCTCAGTACCTGCACTGCTCTTCTGGTTGGTTCTCTGCTTGATACTTGCCGCTGCTTTCACAGCTCCTGGTGTCCAATAACGGACTTTTTAGATGGAAAAGATGTTTTTCTTTGGATCTGTAATATGAAATTCAGACTTGAATCGTAGAGCGGCTGTGGGTGTCTCCATGGGGAGCATGGCTGGAAGGGGCTCTAGATTTGGGGAAGGCAGATAAAATGCTTGCTCAATGAATGCCCATATGAGACACCTTGCACAATTGTGGCATTAAGAGGCAGAGAGTGCTGCAAAAGCCCAGAGCAAGGGTAAAGGCTGCATCTCCGCTGAAAGCTGGAGTGATRCTCCCCAGATTGCTCTTATTCCTGACTCATCTTTTTGCGGGTCTGTCTTGGTACGTCCAGGGGTCTGACTGCTTCAGGTGACAAAACTTTTTTTTTGAATCTTAATTAGCAAAGTGACTTTTAACACCTAAGTGTTCTCCATCTTTGTTATTAAAGATATTCACAAAAGGTATTCTCTTTTATARGAAGACACTACTGAACTGGTGCTGCTTTTAATGCCTTTATGCCTTTCCAATTCATCCCACTGACGAGTTCAGAAGGAAACCTATTAATAGATTTATAGATTTCAGAAATAGGGAGCTCTCTTCACAAGATGATGCCCTCCTGCCATTCCATCTTGGAGGAGTAGGAATTTTTGTATGAAGAACAAGAAGTTTTAAGCAGGGTCCCTTTAATAATTTTTTCTTCTGACCGAGGTACAAATGTGAATGCTTTGGTAACTGCTTTGATTTAATCTTCACATCTGTAGAAGGGGTGCAACTATAGTACTTTCCTTTTATCATGATGTGAAATAAATATTTTCTTTTTGGGGGATGAAATTGCACATTCTTTTTAAAGTAACATCTGCAGCTGCTTAGATAGTAATGTGAATTATTACTGCTTCAGGTTTACCTAGGGGGAAGGGGGGGGAAAAAGTGATCTGAGATCAGTGTCACATAATGGCACTCAGCAATTCATGGGAGCTTCTCCTTAGCTTATGGAATCAGTCCAAAAAAGACAACTAATATATCGTGTACTGGAACATTAATAAAATAGCAGGAGGTGTGTGCGGCCCCGTGGAACTGGGCTTTTCTGCTTGGATGTCACGGGCAATGTGTGGCTGAAAGGAGGCTGCTGCTGGTGGAAGATGAAAGCAGTGATCTGGTGTGAAAACACCCACAGTGCAGTGTCCATCTGGAAGGTGGTTTTTGTTAAATTTAAGCAGTTATTGAGAGAACTGTAGATTCATGTCCCTGCTTGGTTATTCCATGGGTGAAATTTGTGTGTTGCTGCTTCAGGTTTGAAGCCGTCACAGGTCCTCAAAGCTTTAGACTTCATTGAAATTTTGTCTGGGTTTTGGAAATGTGTTGCAAGTCAGGTGTAGTGATGAAGCTGTGGCACTTTACCTAAAAATATCAGATGATGTTTAAACATGATTGTGTGGCGTTGTTATGTCAGAAGAGATTTGAGGTTAAAATCATGCCTTTAGGCAGTATTGCTAAGGAGAGCTAAATGCAAATAGCCTATTTAAAGAGTAACTTGCCTTGATATTTATTTTAATTGCCTTTGGGAAGGGGAAGAATTGCTTTTGTAAGTAGTGATGTATAAAGCAGGGATTGAATCTGCGGTTGTGACTGCACATAAAATTTTGGAGTCTGAGCTAGCCCTTGAGGTGAATCTCTTTGGATGTGGAAGTGCATGTGGAGCCTGATGCAACTTCAGCAACATCCTGACCTTTTTTGTCTGGTGTGACTCTTGTACCTGAGCTCTTCATTTATCATTTAATAAGTGTGTCAGATTGAATCCCTAGGGTCACCAGTGATTATTAATTTCTCTTGGCTTTTTGTAATTCATTGTTGTGTGCCTGTGGACTCTATTTTGATGTTAGACCTTGTGCATAGATAACCACCAAGACACTGGTGTAAACATAGTTGGTCAAGTCCTAGCTGCTCTATAATGAATGAGGTGCTCCATGAGCGAATCCCTGGCTCTGCGTCAGCAAGAGCTCTGCTCTTCATCTGTTTCAGCCCACGTGTGTTTTGGTCTGTACATCTACCAGTTCATGGCTGCTTGCTGCAGTGCCCWCACCCTGCCTCGCTTTGCCACGCAATTTGTCTGCCTATTCAGGGGACATATTGGGGAATGAAGAGGACATTCTTACTGCTGTTTATGAGCAGAAAACAATTTTGTATGAATTCTACTTTTACAGCATTTACATATCCACTTGTTGGATAAAGGAGTCTAGTTCAGGTGCCAGATAAAATTTGGCACTGCCAATTATACTGTCAGAGTTGAAGTGATTTTGGAAGTCTTTCCTTCTCTTTCTGCCCATAGTTAGTGAATTTATAGGTGGGAGGTGCAATTTAAAAATTACTGTTTCAGTTTACTTAAGGGGAAGCCTGTTTTAAATGCTGCATTTTAGTTCAAATAATTTTAAAGGCATTTAATCCATATTATATGGCTGTTAGAAGCAAAGGAGTTTAAATATCTTTATGCTTACTTATTACTTTGGGGTGGAAATATTTTTTAAAAAGTGCTTGAGTGAGATGATCTGCTGTCTGGATTTCATTTGAGACTGTTGGCTGCATCTTTGCTCATTGCAGTGGGAACAACAATTCATCCACACACAGACGTTTACAGTATAGCATCATAAATGTAGGTGAGATTAATCCAACCCATATAGACTAATTTATCATAGAGCAGATGTGCCTGTAATCGCTAAGTGGTCAGCACTTCTTGGAAAACCATCCAATTAGCTCAGGTTCATACTTGAGCCTGTGTTTCTAAGTTAAGATCCTAATTACTCTGTTCCTTTAGTCACTGGAGAGAGATAAATGCTTCCAGGGCATGATTCAGATTGATATGAATTTGTCTGACCAGACTTCAGATTTTATTTCCTCTTAACTGAAAATGAAATTGAACATTGTGAGCTTAAGGATACTGTTCGGAACAAACAGAAAATGTAGATCACACGGAATCCTTGGAATATGAAGACCAGGGAAGAAATCTTTCTTCATTGGAAAAGCTAATTCTAGTGGGTTTAGTGAGCAACACTTCAAAGCAGTTTAAGGAGATGAAAAGTCTGTGGTCTAATTCATTGCATATGTGATATTTCCTAATGGCATGGTGCTATATCAAAAAAGAAGTCAGGGAAGTGTAGTAAAAGGGGGTTGTTTTTTGKTTTGAATTGATAGTTTATAAAATGACTTCAGTCACAAGTTTTCATCAAGCCTATGGTAGATACCTGTATGTCAGAAAATCTCATCCAGATTACAGCTGTTCAGCACTTTTTTAATTATAAGATCCTTATTAAAGAAGGGAGGTGACTTTTTCAGGCTGCAACAGCTCTGGCTGGAGTTTTCCATGCTTCGTATTTCCTGACTGATTTGGGAAAGTTCAGTGAAGCGGTTCAGTTGTTTCCAAGAACAAAGCCAGCTACAGATCCCGCGTCCTCGCCAGCTAGAAGTGTCTCAGTAAAGAGCACTAGTTGGGTTAAATCTTGTGATTTTTCACTGTTGGAGGAAAAGATAGATGATGTTTTCCTTAATCTCTTTTTCTGAAGTGGTGGTGATATATGAGAGCCAGCATTCATTTTTAATAGGCAAGATTCATGACTGCAGATAAGCTTACAAATGTGTTCCTGGTTTATTCCAGCATTAAAAAAAAAGACAAAAAGCAGGGCTAAAAGTGTGGGGGGTTTATGTTTGTTCTTTTTTTCATTTTTGTGGCATGTAGCTTTTGAGCTAATTGCCATGAAAAATCTATTCAGAGTTGTCAGAGGTCTGTCTCTGAAAGTCCGGTTTAGTCTCTTCTAAACGTGGGCTGGAAAGAGTGACAGGTAAATTGCCTGAAAGCCCCGTCTTTGCCGAGCGTGCTGCATCTCAGATTGTGGAGCCTGTAGACAAATTTTGTTGTTTATTTTCATCTTTGCTCTCATAAGTCACCATGGGCCCGGCTTCCATGGCAAAAGCTGTGGGATGCACAGTGACTTGTTCTCAAAACACCTCCCTCCTCTGCTCCATTTTGTGCAGAAAAGGAGGCAGTGTCTCCTGGGATAACATGGGTTAAGGAGCAGGTGAGTATCCATAGGGCTGCTTGCTGCACAGCCTGGATTGCTTCCTGGGGGTAAATCCTGCTGGAATGTGTGTAGATGTTGCACTGCTGGACCGTGTGTAGATGTTGCACTAACTTCTCTATCTGTACAGAGAGGAACTTGGCATTTTTGAGTACAAACAACCTCTGTGGCTGTCACTGCTTTTCATACTCAGTGTTGGTGACAGCATTGTGGTACCCATGTTCTGTAGCACCTCGGAGACCACATGATTGTCCTCCTGAGGCAAGTGCTAAGTACAGAAGGAGGATGGAGGATGTCTAGCTCGGAGCATCTGGTRTTGTCTTTCAAATGTCCCTTGTCAATCAGTGCTCCGTTTTTCCGAGTCCTTTCTTTATTTGCTTAGCCACATGTACTGGCTAAGTTTGCGGTTTAACCTGTGTGTCTTGGGAGAAGTAGAGACTGTAGAAAGACGGTTAAGGCAGTTTAGTAAGACTCCAGAGAACTAGATTCTGTTCTTGTTGCTGACACAAAGTTAGTGTTGTGCTTAAAAAATGCATGTTTTTACATTATGCATTCAGTTTTTCATAGCTGTCTCTAAAAATATCTAGAGATTTGCTGTGGACTTGCCTAATTTAGAAAAACCTTTGGCCTGATTTTCTAGAGTGCAGTGGTTGTGCATCTGTACTAGCAACTGCCCTCTCAGAAACAGCTGTTAGCTGTGCCATAGTGCAGGTCAGCCTCTTGCAATAAAAAACCCTATTCTATGAAGAAAATACAACTATTAATATTTGTAAAGTGTTCTGCATAGTGAAAAGCAGCAGAAAAAGCTTATCAGAATATTAGGAATTCAGAGCAACACCTACATGCTGTTCCTTAAACGCATATGTAAGGTCACACGTAACAATAAAGAAGTGGTGATTAGCTGTCTGTTGCATCATTTTTTTTGCATTTCTTTTGCAAGAAATATGTCATTAAAGGCTACATCTTACTGCATATATATGTGAGGATGAATTAAGTTTAACTGTGGATTTCCTTAATACTTTTTTAGTGCTTAGCTTGGCAAATTTAGCATTCCCTTTTGTGAGGGAACCTTCTGGCTCCTTGTAGGCTATTCCTGCTGCTTTTAATATGCTTTGAGATTGATTCATGGAGTGCCAACATCTTGAGCTGTGGAAGGAGAGTAAGAAGCCTGAAGAAAGTCCCTGGGTACATGGGAATGGATTTGAACTCTGATTCTTTCAGTGCCACTTTGTGCTGAAAGAAACACTTTTTTTTTAACCTGACTGGGGGAAATCCATTAATTCAATCACTTCCATTTTGGTCAGAAACTGAAAGTGTCAGTTAGCAAAGAATGTAAAGGAGAGCATTTGGCTGTGGTTTATTGGGAGGATATCTTGGGGAACATAGAGGTTTGTGGGAACTTTTGAACCTACCTATATGGAATAAGCACTTTGAGAAGATTTCTGTGGGCAGGTGAACTTGAGAACACTTTAGTGTTATTATCACTCAAGAGGTGAATGTCCCAGCATTGGGTAGACCAGAGTATGTTTACTCTTCATCAGAGGAAAGTGCAGTTGTGAGGAAAGAGGCGAAAACGCAGTTCCTGTGGAGGTATTTTGGACTGCTTGTTGCATCTGCAGAGGATGGAGGTGGCCCTGTGTCACGGATAGATTGGAGACGTGTGTGTTTTGGAAGCTTATCAGTGGCAGAGGTAATGGAAAGAAGAGCCTGTGGGTGCACTTGGCTTTATTTCACAGCCCTTTGAACAGAGAGTGGAGTAAAGAAAATCAAACATGTTTTCCTATAAAGTAGTTAAGGGTAGTCCTGTTTCTGGCTTGCTGCACGTGCTGCTCTGAGTTGTTTCAGAAATGTCTGATTTGGGAACACTTTCATCAGATGATTTTACTAGCTTTCAGATGAGATAAAGCGACAGAAACTGTACACAAATATATGATAGACTTCTAGTTGCCTCTTACCTGTGTTACTTTATTGACTTGCAGGAGAGGTAATAATGACCCCTTAGGGGAGTATCTGGGATTAAATGGAACTGGATCCAATGGCAACAGAGATAGCAACTTGAGACTTGATCTCGTCAACATCAATAAATATGGAAGTGGACTTGGTCTGGAAGCATTCTTGTATCTCCACTACTCCACTGATTATAAGGAGATGGGCTTCAGATACTAGGGAATCTCTTCAAGTGCTTTATTGCCACAGGGAAAGTGGGCTCATCGTGTTGTGCAAGAGGCTGAACATGCTCAAGGTCAAGAATGATGCTGACCTGTGGGCTTGATAAGGAAATGATCAAGATTCTCAGATTAGAAATTAGGAGTGGTTCTAATATATTTATATATATTTAGCTTTGCCTTAAAACTTTTTTTTTCCATAAAAAGCAGACAGTTCTTTTAAGAGCTGGTTTGGTAAATGCTCTGGCAAATTAAGCTATTAAGAATGGAGTAGAGAATCCATTTATTAGTGTTCTCTTTAGTGTGATGGTTAATGGTTTGAAAATGGTCTTGTCTGCTATTTATGTTATTATAAAAAGAAATTTCTGCATCTTTTCAAAGAAGAAAGGGAAGAAGGCAATAGAAAAAATCTGGGGGGGGGTGGAAAAGAAAAAAGCAAAACTAACCCCAAATCCAGTACAGAGATTGAACTGAGATACAGAATTCTACAGGCAGGGGCCCCAGGAGCTGGGCTACAGGGAAGCCTGGAGATGCTCTGTGGAGCACCTGGAACCCTGTCTGCTGTGTGTTCAACAGGTCCATACCATCAGAGCAGGATCGAGCAGCTTCGTTCTTCCTGCTTGGAAAGGCAGCCGACTTGCAAATTAGAAGCAGGTCTGAAAACATATTGAGCTTTTTGTGAGTCTCTAGACTCATCCTCGAGAACTGTCGGCACTGTTGCTGGGCATCCCATTGGGTGTAAAGACAAGTCCCCCTTTCCTGCCAGGTGTGAGGTTGTGTTCTGGCCAGATGGTCCATGCCAGGACAAGATCTATTTACTCATGGACTTTGTTTTATTTTAAATATGGCCATTACTTTGGACAAGTTCCCATAGTAATTTTTTTTTTAATGTACCTAATTTGTTCTCATTTTCAATGAAGCAGCCTGGTCTGTTTGGGATACCATGCTGAAAGCTGTAGCCCGTTGTGTTCTTGTGGTGGAACAACATGGACACGGGGAGAATGCCACAATTTAATACATTCTTAATTACAGCTTTGTATTGAATTAGGGATCTATTAGACATGGAATAATTGAAAACCTGCTGAGATCACGTCTGGTTGTGTCTAATTGTATCCCATGATTTTTTTCTTAAACTTTAAATAAAAACTGGTATTTCACTTAGCATGGCTTTAATTAATTGACAAGAGAAATGTAATTAGAGCTGAAGCAATGGACTATCTTAAAATAATCACTTGGAAATTAATCCCCACATTTGCGGAAACAATTAACAGTTTCCAGAGTAGCAGCTGTTCTGCTGCATTTCTGGAGAAACCTCTAAGAGGCATTTTTGGACATAGGACTTGGAAGAGGGATGGGAATGGTTAGAGGTATTTGGAGCACTACCCCAGGGAACATAAAAACACATTATTTCCTCTTTCTTTCCTTGGAAGTTTTAGCCCACTCCTGTTCTTAATATCAGGCCCAAGTATTTGGCTAAATTAGGGAGATTGTTCAACAAAATTTTGTGTGCGATCATAGGCAGAAGTCTGGATTTTAAGAAAGATGCCTGAGGAGGAATTCAGTGCTGGGCCTTTGAGCTTAGGAAATGCTAGTGAGGAGTTGTCAGGGACAATTCCATAGGCTGACATCTAAAGGAAGGTTTTAGTCCATCCATTTTCCCCTTTGTAGAAGATTCGAAAGTTGATTATTTTGGAAAGGATTGTGATACTTTCTGTTGGTATTTTTCCATAGAGTTGTAGTTTCCTCATTTCAATCAACGTGTTATGAAGCTTTAATTCCATGGTGGAAAAATAATTTCACTTTGCTTGCGGAAGGATTTATTTATTTTGGGACCTGCAGTTATCGCATTTATTGTACATTGCCTGATTTAGAGGATCTTACTGTTTTTTCTGTTGTTGCCTTCAGAATTAACATGGAAATATTTGAAGCTGCCTGTATGTAAATGTGCATATACTGGGTTTATAAATGGAGAGCATATGCAAGGATAAAAATGCTGTATGAGAGCAGGTTTGAGAGATCTCACTGTACTTGGACACAAGCAGAAAAATGCTGGGACGTCAACCGAAAACTGGCTGGCAGCCATGGCCTACAGAATGGAGGGAATGTTTGCCCAAAAGACTAGATTGTGTCAGGCGTGACTAAGCAGGAATTTTAGCTCAAGTGTGTTAGCAAATTGAATGCTTAGGGGAAAATGAGAGCGTTCATGGTCTTATCTTTGTTCGCTGGAGCCTGGACTTGATGTTAAATATAAAAATCAAGGGTGAAAAAGTTTTGAGTGGATTTCTGGATTTCAGGAATGGTTACGTAAGTGCTGGCTATTTGGCTGTGTTGAAATTTCTCTTGGAATAGGCATTTTTTTAATAGCCTGATTTAATGGATTAAGGGATGTAGGCACCTTGCAGGTCCTCTGTGTCTGAATCTGTAGGGATATGAGAATTGCCACGTTTGGTGTAGCAGGCTGTGAAGTGCCGGGTTTATGGAGTAGTACCCAACAGGTCAGAGATCCTGCGTGTTAGAGATATTGTCTTCTTGATATCGGACCTTTCATGCATTTAAGATGAGCCAAAGTGGTGATTGTTTTGTTTTGTTTTTCTTTTCTATCCCTTCAAATTCTTCTCGTTTCTTGGGAAATGTGTGGGTGTTTTATTTGTCTTAACATCAAAAGCGCTTTTGCCTCCATAGAAGTCTTTAGCAGTTAAACTGTGCCCATGTTGAACAGGTGAGAACACAGTTTGCAAAACTGTTTCTGAAAAGCTGTTTCTTAATTACTACAAAGGTAATGTACCTCTCTGAAATATGACCTTGTCCACTTGATCTCTTACATTTTTATTGTCTTTCTACATTTTTCCTTGTTCATTATTTTTCAGGCATTATACTTACTGGGTATGTATGCAAATTGGTAAACAAATCATAATATTAACGGTTCTGTAACCTGCCTAGGCTTAGCTTGTAAAACATTACTGCTCCAGCAAGGTTTGGGGAACATCTGGAATGTAGGAAATGCTGAGGGCTGCTGGAGGGCTCCTGCTCACTAACGTGCTAAGCAGTAATTTTTCATCTGCTTTATTTTACCTATTTTGGGGAATATGGGAAAAGAGGATTTAGCAGTGAAGCAGGCATGAGATAGTGTGGTTAAGCTGTTAGAGCTGGGGGCTGTTACCTGTCACAGCTAGTGGGTTCAGCCTGACCCAACAATGAGCTGTGTCCCTTCTCACCAAGAGCTGGGACAGAGCCGTGCTGTGTGGGTCTGTGTGTGGAACCACATCCRAACAGGATGGCAGGAGTCGGGTGGTGGGAAACGATGCCGAGAATGTCATGGAGAGCCTACCTGTGGGACTCCCTTCTCCAGAAAATGCTCATCTTGCTTTCTAAAGTCAGGAAATATATTGTAGGAATGCAGGTTATTCCCAGGGAATGCCTTACCCTCCCAGGAAACTTATCATTAAGAGTCATCCTCCTCCTCTCCTGGTTTTCCTGTAGCCTCCCAYTTTTCAGTGATAAAGCAGTGAGCACAAGTGCGACAGCAGCCAGGTGTCAGCATGTGGCAAAAGGTTTAAATTCTGCTTTTGGAAGCTGGGTGAGTGATGTGCTAGTACCAGCTACTGTAAGGGCAGCCTCCCTCCTCATCAGGACAGCTTGAGTGAAGCCCATGGCATTGCCATGTTGTGGTGGTTGGTCTAGGAGAGGTTGTTAAGCTCTCATTATTACAGCTGTCTCRGTGTAATGCTGGGAGGATATTTTGCAATCTATTATATGCAATGATGGAGTGACTAGATAGCAAAACCTGTTTCTGGAGCTTTTTGCCTCTGCATCATGGTTCTTTTCCCCCTGCTGTGCTCATACTCTGGCAGTGCTGGGGATTCACAGATGCTCTTTTCTTCCCTCCACCCCTCCCGTTTCAAGTGCAGATGCTGTTCTCCCGAGCAAACAATGGGTCAGGCATTTAGCTGTTTCCTCTCTGAAATTCCCTCACTTCTCCAGGTGTTTTGCAGGCACAAAGAGCTGTAACTTGTACCCAGTGCAAGCTTGTAATGGTGCAGTGTGTGCTTTCTGGTGRTGAGAGTAGGTATAGGCATCTTCTGGTTTCTGTGGAAAAAAAGCAAACCAGAACGCCTCTGCATTCTGCACAGAAATGGACTGAAATTAGTGTTTTAATGTCAGCTAAAGTGCTGCCTTTCAGCTTTTTCATTCTCTGCAGAATTTAACCTCTTCTACTGCTCAACTAAGCTTTCTGCTTGAATTTTTAACTGTTAACCCTCTGTAGAGAAAGTTATCTGTTTTGTGCCTTTTTTTAGGTGAGAGATTATTGTGAGTCATTTTAGAGATCAGTGTTGAAAAGAAGTAACTGTCTTTTGCTCTCTGAGATCTTCTGTTTATGGAAGATGAGGATTTCTGCACCAGATATCTCAATTACAGATGAGCCTGAGATAGTCATCTGACGTATCTTTGGCGCTGAGACATGCTAGAGTCTGAGGCGGGGTTTGCACAGGATAGTGCTCTTTTGAATGGATCCAAAAACTGAATCTAAAAGGCTGGACTATTGCTGTGTTGGATGGGTGCACAGAAGAACATGCTGCACTTTAGGCTGAATTAGAGTTTATATAATACAGGACAAAGCYGTGACAGTGCACTCGGAAGCGGTCTTCACGAGTCCTTTGCCAGGCTGCTGTTTGCCAGCTGAATTTAGTCCCCTGGTTCCCCTGATCAATGAATAGATTTCGCTCAGATCCTCTTTTATTTTTTTGGTTTCCTTTCCAGCTTTTTTCCTGGGGCCGATGAAATCCATCACAGGGACTTAGATTTATTAACTGCTGCCTGAGTCGCTTTGCGTGATGTCAGGGGAGGAGAGAAACTGATTGTATCCTTAGAACTGGCTTAACAAAAAGGCTTTGGATAATTCCTTAGATTTTTTTTAAAGCTATTGGGTTGGCTTAAATAATCAGTGTGAAAGCCTTAGAGAAGACTTAAATATTTAAGGCTCCCTTACTTGTACCCTGCCTATCTGAATTTTCACATTTGAATAAAAAAGTGCTTCTGCACGTGTGTCCCTCCCCCTCTTYGCTGCCTTTCAGCCTGCACAGAGTTGGTATTCTCCCCTGCGGGCTTGGTGTGCCCAGGGAAAGCTGCCAGGTACATGGGCAGGCGGGAGGAGGGCTTCCCTGCCGGCCCGCGCCTCGTCCTTCCCTGCTCCTCCYGGTGCCTGCACGGATGCCTCTGAATTGGTCACAGCTAACGGCTCCCTTCAGCTCCAACAGCTCGGGGTTTGGTGAGGGATGCTCCGTTCTTTGCTCCTCCTCTCCATCTTGCTGCTCCCTTGCTGGAAATCATCTTCCTCTCCCAGCTCCATTTCTCTCCTGAGATGCTGAACAATTCCCGAGGTGAATGGTTGGACAACTACTGTAACAAAACATGGTGATAAACCCTGAGTTTTCTAGCTCCCATATGCACCYAGATGGGAACTGACAGCCTGTGGAGATTAGCATGGGGAAGGAGATGAAGACCAGAGAAGCCAGCAAGTGGGTCTGATCTCTTGCTGCTGAGTTATCTACTGTTGAAGATCAAAAACTGGTGACACTTAACTTGGTGGTAGTTGCTTACATTTACATATCAGTATGTTGCCTTTTCCAACATATGCTTTGTGACAGTAATAAAAAACTGTAATAAAAAAAAACACTCCCTGTCCACAGGGAGTGGACATTACCTTTGCCTCCCACTGATTCTCAGCTCAGATCTCTGCTCAGTTGTGTCCGTGTGCTTGTCCCTGTGACTTGGCTTGAATGGTATTGAAGTCACCGTTCCCAGTAAAAACAGTGTTTCAGCTCTGTCTCTTTAAAAAGACTGCTGGGTGCTATTCTTATCATGATCCCATTTGCCATCTGTAACAGCAGAGTAACTAGGAACTGTTCAGTCAAGGTGAAAAGCTCAGCCCAGGATTTACTTTTAGTGCTCCCAAGTGTAATGTGTTCGTTAGCAAAGTCGGAATCCAATGCGGAAAGGACTTGGTCTTCTCCATTCCCTTGGAGTGCTTCATTAGGGAGTGCTTTTCACAGTTAACGTGTGGAGTAGCTAAGCTGTGAGTTTTGTCTATGCTAAGTGGATTCCAGTTATTCTCTCTGACCTTCAGCTCCTCTCTCAGAAGTTCATGCATCAAGGAACATGCTTTGATGTAGTTCTAAGGAAAGTCTCTATGCCTTGGCTTTCAGTGCTTTCCCTGTGTGAAGGTATTAGGGTATCGAGGCAGCCCATCAGCGTGACACATCCTACAGCCCCAGACAAGGTATCAGTCAGTGTCAGGGAAGACTTAAATTAGTCAGTGGATGCGTGTAGCTTTCTCAGTTGCCAGTCCATGTCGTGACTAAGAGGGATGAGGGGCCTGGATGAATTGCTTGAGTTGACAGCATTAGATTAGCCAAGCAGATCTTATTGCTGCTTGCATTTTCCAAGCTTTAATCCCTTCAGTTGGGTGTTTTCAAGCTATTAGAGCCAGGGTTCTGTATCCTGCTAAGCTTAAAATTTTGATTTAGGGAGATCGTGAGTAGCTGTGCACTTTTTGATGAAGCTGCAAAGCTAGGAAAGCCCTGAGAAACTCCCTACTCTAACTGTTCGGAGTAGCCTGGTTATGGGTGCTCTAACTGTTYGGAATAGCCTGGTTATGCTCAGTACTTATTGTGTAGAGAAGCTCTTAGTGAGCCCTGGTGTTCAGGTAGGAGCATCTGTTGGTTTGATGCTTGGTGTGCTGTAGCTGGGTAARTGGAATGTAGTCCAGGAGGATTCTTCTAAATATCACTTTTGCAAAAAAAATCTAATARCTGCACTTCTGAGCCAGGATATAAGCCAAACATCTAGTTTGCAGTGGGTTTTATTATGATTTCTATCCAACCACAGCGAGCTGACAGTGCTGAAGGGAGCACGTTGGTGGTTGAAGATAGAGTCTACTTCTAAAAAGTCCAGAGGACTTCTTGCATCAGCTTTGAAGGATGCTGCATTTGCTGTGGTGATTCAAAATATCTACCAATTTCGTAGTGTAAAGGTAGGCTTTTTTCATTGAAATGAATTGCTAGTTARGAAGAAACCAAACGTTTTTCAGCCTCTCCTTAGCTAAAAACATTTTTCCTCGCTCTGTGCAAGACGAGTCTGCTTTCAGTTGTTCCTTTGTGAAGTTCACTTGTGTTCCCTGCAGTAACTGAGGAAGTAACTGACTCTTCCATTATCCTTTTGTTAGCAGGGATTGACATATAAGCTCCCTCTTGAGCTTTTATGAAATCGAGTCATTATTCACGAGGAGGAGGGATGRAGAAGTAGCTTCAACATTTCACTTCTGTTAATCTTCATGTGAATTAAATATTTGCTGCTGCTTAATAAAATCACTTGGAAAATCTCACCAAGGCAGTGAATGGGGGAGCTTACACAGCCCATGAGGCTGGAGAACTTTGGAGCTGCTACTGAAAGCCTTGGAGCAGGGTCTGTCCCCAGGACTTTGGGATTCCGAGAAGGATGGGATGGCACTTGGCACCATGGATGAAGGGCTAGTGAAGGCAGGTGTACGATAAGACTRGCTGTTATCTGCTACTTGAAAAGAGAAAATGAATACCTAAACTCMCAATTGAGTGAGCATGCTGTAGTGTGGCATTGGAGTGGGTGAAGTTATTAAAGGAGTCATTAATATCTTGAAAGGTGACAGGGATGTTACTTCAGGTTTGTTTAATGGTGCTTGTTTTAGGCCAATAGGGATGTGGAACAGTAAGTTTCTTAAATTGAACGACAGATWGCCAGGGGACTGGGGGCCATAAAGCCCTTCATTTGGCCACCCTCAGGGGAGAGGCAGCCAGCTGAGTCAGCTGGAGCAGGAGAAAATCTCCAGCTAGCTAGCACATTTAGCAAATGTGCTTCTGGGGATTAATTTACTTAATCAGATTAGTTGAGCAAGTGTCAAGAAGAGAACTGGCCAAGTGGCCACTCGATCAAGCAGCTCTTGTAGGGGGGAAAAAAATCAGTAGCAAAAGGTAGTATTTCTTTATRAACAAGGCATTTCAAATTATAAATATTTATGAGCATATTTATTTATTTCAGCACTGTTAGACTTTCATATTAACACCTGCATTTCAATCAGTTTGAAAGGGCTGAGATTTACGTGTTGCTTTGAATTTACTTCCCAGTTCCTTGCATGTTGTTTTCTTTCRCATTTTCTGTGCTGTTAAACATCTCACCTGTCTCCCTTTTTCCTTTAAATTCTTCTTTAAAGATCCTGTGAGCTACAAGAAATGGCCTGACACAGAGGACTTTCACTGTGAATCATGGAAACACTTGTATCCCTTTCCTTTTAATCCTGCTGTTGTCAGTGAGGATCTGAGCAGCTCACGTTGCAGTCAGTGAGGAGCAGGAGATAGGTAGGAATCTGGAAGGTAAGGAGAGCAGCACTTAGAAATGGGCTCCTGAGCTCAGTGGAAACTGAATCATAAAAACTTAAATCCCATCATTGTCAAAAATAGCATTTTTAAAGTAGAAAATGGAGATTCAGGAGGGTAAACTATTGAGCTACTGCACCGTTTATCTAATCATTTGTAAAATTCTKCATGGAAGCTTATGGCATGCAGAGTCTTGTAATGGTGAGGGAGCTCTTGGACTTACAGCAGTTGGGAATCTGGCGTTAGATGTGTGTGTATTTACATATTGATCATGTAACTGTATATGTAGCTGTCCCTGTGCTCTGTCACTTGAACCCATTTTCAGTGCAGACTCTTCAAATGCCCTGTAACGTGCTAAATCAGCGTGTAGGATTCTTTATTACACTGAATAGCAGCTCTTAGAATTAATGTTCCAGTCTAAATCAATAGGGAATGATGTATTAGGATTAGTAAAATACTCGCAAAATATTTCTAAAGAAGCTCCCCCTGGTCCCCAAGATACATACTGGTTTTACTTGCAAATATTTATTTATTTTCTRCTTGTGTAGAAAACTAATTGCATGAGCTCACATATTCTCTAGTTTGAGGAATTAGCCATTAAATGGCAATGGCCTAAAATCTTCTGTGATTGATTACATATAACTGTCTAAATTGTAACAGTAATTCAATGTAACAGGCCTTGCTTATGCAGTGAAAAAGTAATTTATCCTACTAGTAAAACATCAATGTACACCTCCTGAGAGAAAATATTGAACTCATTTTTGTTATTTTACATTTTTGTATCTTAATTYGATCAAATTTTGCTGTGATATTAGAAGAAAAGATGTCACATCTTTTTGTGAAGACAACTGAAATCCTTTGCTGTGGAAAAAATTAGACAAAGAGTTGGCAAGCAGAAGTTATATTCTGTGAGTGTAAATTGGTTCTGCACCATAATTAGTGATTTTCTAGGGCTGGACTGGAGGCCCTGCATTTCCATGGGAAAATGCGTTTGATGTGTACCATCCATCCCTAATTTCAGCAGGCCTGAATAACCAGCCTCTAATTCTGTTGTAATGAACYGTGTGTTAATGCTACAGCCTTCTGTCCAGCCAGAAGCCAAAACACCATGTCTGACTTTGTAATGAATCTTGCRGTCGGCTTGTTGACTCCATGGGTCRGCTTTTATTCCAGATTTGTCCTCAAATATCACTAGTTTTTGTGGCAACTTTGATGCTCCCTAGATTTTTGCTAGGCTTTCCTCAATTTGCTAACTTTCCTCAAGATCATGGTATATTTTTCCAATTTATTTCAATGTTAGTGTTTTTTAAAGACATTTTAAAGCAATGGAACCAATATTTATATTCCTTTTTTATGAAATGGCTTTAGAGTTTTGTTTAAAGATAAGAATTAAACATAGATTAACACAGAGATGAGAGTCTGTGTATCTCTAAGTGGAAGGTTTATTTTTAGTCACCTCTTTCTCAATATGTCACTTASTAATCGCCAGTTGCCTCTCATTTGCCTTTATAGGCTGGCCAGTAATTTTTTATATACAATTTTTTTGTGAAATGCATGTTCTGCTACCAAACTGCGAGGCACTTGCAGCGGGCAGCATCTACGRTAATGAAATGAATATTGACTTTTTTGCTAAGGTTCCTGTAGTAAGGCTGAACTTTGTTTTACAGCAGTGAGCAGAACACAGTTCACCTTGATGTGGGCGGGTATGGAAGTATCCTTGGTTTCCCACTAAGACCCAGGAAGATGCAGGTTTGGTTGGGATTGAGAAGAAATTTCTTAAATCCTTCTTGAAGGTGCAGAGAGGAGGCCCCAATGAGTCTCAATGAGACCGTTTCAACTCCCTGCAGCCACAGCCACATCTCGCTGCAGGGGTGGCCGTGGTGCTGCCCCGCTGAGATCCGACTGTCTCAGTGCCTGCAGAGCCCTTCCATGTCCCCAAAGCTTGGGGATTTGCCTTGCAGGCCATAAGCTGAAGTGGCAATTGTGCTGCTTGTGGCCTTGGTGGCTCCCACAGGAGGCTCCAGTGAAGAAGATGCAAGTCTGAGCATTTTTTCCTCTGTAAATACTGGCCGATGAGGTAGGTTTTTTCCCATTTTGTTGCTTTGCAGACGTGTACAGCCCCATTGGTTTACACATACACAACCTTACCCGCTTCAGCTGGCACTTGTGTCCTTTGTCTGCGCAGCTTCTGCCCATTAGCACAGTTGTTACTCCTGCGAGTATGTGTTCATTTATTGCATCTCAGTGTGGCAGTCAAAGAATTAATTACTCTGAGAAGGGACAGGGCTCTTCTAAAGAGTTTCACAACTTCAGCTTTTAATGGATCTCCCTCCCCTGCTGCGGCTGCACCACAGCTTGTCAAAGCATTCGCGGCRGCTCCACGGGTCACTGGCTCCCAATGCGGAGACGGTGTTAGAGGAACCGTGACACTGGTTCCTAAGGCAGATTTACTTGGAGTTGGGGGGCAGGGAACAAGGAAGAAGGGAAATTGCAAGCCCTTGGGTCCTTGTTGCTTGCAGCTTTTGAAGTTCTCATTTAAGATTGTACTTTATTTTTATTTTTGGAGGTATGCGACTTGTATGCTCAAGCGCCAACCTCGCTGCTTGCTTCCTGCGGCGCTGCCAGCGATGCTGCGAGGCATTTGTTTCATTAGATAATGTCACTTATTGATTTTCATTAAAAACATGTCAGCATTGATTTTTCTAAAGCACCCTCGGAAATGCATTTTGACCCTTTTTTATGTTGAATCCACTGCAGTGTCTCCGAGTGAATTAGTCTAAAGCAGGATTATTTTCTGACTAAGAAATGTTGATTAAATATTTTGATGTACGAGTGGTTAAGACCGCTTTAAGAACAAAGCGAGCCACAAGGAAATGAACTGAGGCAAGGGGAATGCTGAAAGGGAGGATGCTATAAAACAGGCACTTTGTCCATTCATCCTTTGTTATTCAAAGTTAGTAATGGAAATCAGCTGAGGATCTGGTCCCATGCATCACCATGAGTTAGCACAACAGACTGCAGCAACAAGATGTTCATAGGAAAAATAAAATGTTTTCAGGCATTTAAATATGARTATAAGCACCTATTGTTTCTTTACTTTCCTAGGAAGATGTGAGCTTTCATGGAGCCTGGTATATTTGTTCCTTGAGTTTTAAATGCAGATTAGCAGTGCTTAAGTAGATTTCTCCTGCTTTTCCTCCTGTGGCTCCYTATGCTTATTTTTCATATTTGAAAACAACAACAAAAAAAMAAACTAAAAAACCTTTGTTAATAGATAACRTGATGCTGTCCAATGACACACGGAACATGTTCTGGGGACTTTGGAGCAAGTCCCTGGCGCAGCTGCCTGTGATTGCAGGGCCCAGCTCACAGGCCTTGCTTTTTCTTGTTTCTTTGCTAGTTAACACAGCGGCTATTTTAGCAAAACTTTGATTTTGAGTAATTAATGACTTCTTGTCACAGTAGTGATAAAGAGCTGAGGACCACTGACCGAAAAGTTCTGGTACTGCTGAACTGGCTATTGAGTTTGAAGCTGCTGTGTCATTAGGGTAGCAGCGGGCAGCGGAAATTCAAAATCGCAAATGTAAATGGAGAAAGGCTGTTTTAAACCAGCTTCATGTGCACTTTTTCTAAAGAAGGACAAGTCAGTTTCCCTGTAATTTTAACTCCTCTCCTATAAGCTGTATTTTGAATAACTAATCTCTAATGTCTCTATTAACTAGATTCCAGCATTCTGTGGAACAAAATGTGGATGTAGATCTCTACAAATTTTTGTCTGGTGGGGCGCCAGCACTGTACATTCATTACCTAGTTAGTCTTGTCTGCCTGGATTGGATCCCAAAAAGACTTACAAAGAGAAAATTAACATTGTTTGCTGGGAGGAAAATTAATTTGGATATACATTTGATAATTGGATAATTGATAATGTATTCATCACTACTCACCCATTTTACACTGCAAATGACTTTGGATGATAATGTGCTACCTGATGTAAGTAAGGTGGCCGAACATGGTGAGGTGGAGCAGAGCAGATTCTCAGCTGCTGGAAGTTGCTTTTGTCTTGCCGAGCTGTCACACAGGCTCATACTTAACTGATGAACTCAGGAGAGGCAAAAGCTCCCTTGCTAGAAGGGATCATTCCCAAACTCAGTTWGGATACATTGCTCAGTGAATGGGTTGAAGAGCAGGCGAAGTGTCCAGCTCCATGAGATTGCTGCTGTGTCCTAACTTTCTTTTTTAGAAAGAGGAAAGTGAGTAAAAAAGACAACTAGAGCCTTTTGGGAGGTTCTGCGTTTTAAAAAATGCTGACCAAGTGTGGCTTACACTGTCTGCCTTACGAAGCTGTCAAAACCAAAGTTCATGACTCTTCCCTTCTGGGGTGAGCGTGATGGACGGTTGCACCATGGTGTGTGTGGCAGAAGTGCTTGACCTTGCTTGAGATGCACAAACCCCAAGGGAGAGATCTTGAGATTGCCCCTCCATGTGTGCCCRGTGGACAGCCCTGTGGCTCCGCACTGAGCTCACGTGTGCTGCTTTCTTGCTGGGCTCTGTGCACTGTGGTCTTTTCTCCTGTTACCCCTTCTTTTTGTAGAGTGTCTGCCTTTTTCCTCCTTTAATTAGTTGTAGGAGAGCTGAACTGTGCAATCAGTGACTCATTCTGCAGAGTGCTGCMGAGTAATTCAGCGATACAAATGAATGCATAGGTGTTTGGGATACTACATTTCACTGCCTTGTTTCCTGGCTTTTTGTCACCCTTGAGATTTGCCCAAACCTAAGTGGCAGCTGTTTCCTGTCTTCTGCCAGACGCTCCCAAGAGCCCCTCCTGTGCAGTGAGGACCAGCTGCAGTATATATTGCTACCCCCAATAACCACAATTTCTAATCAGGAGATTAGAAATACTAGTCGAGCCATGCATCTGTTGTCACCTGCATTCATTACTTTCATTGCACTGTTACTTTTAGTTAAAGCTTCCTGTCCTGCAGCTTGTGATTGAAATCTTCACAGAGTCACTTTTTCAAACCCTTGTGATTTGGGRTGTGTTCAAGGCAGGCCTAGCAGCTGCAAGCAGTGCTGCCCACTTAGATCCCTCCCCTCTGCAAGGTCCATACATCCCCAAAGGCAACGAGACCGCTGCAACCCTGCGCAGTCTGATGCCCAGCTTCAACAAGCACCGGCTTTGTGCCTCTTTGCCACACAGCCTTCGTGTAAAGCTCAGTGCTGTTACACAGAGCGGGGACAGGGTACAGACTAGTGTCCATCAGATGCGGCGTCCCGGCTCCGGAGGTGGCGCTTTTCCGACGCCTCGGAGGAATGTGGACGAAGCCCCCAAGGGGCCGGGCCCTTTGTGCGAGTGTCTCCGATGGGCCTGGCGCGAGGGCCGGGATTTCGGCCTGCCCCCCGCCTGCCGCCCGGCTTAGCCGTGGAGGATAAGCTGATCTTTTGAAGTCAGGGCTTAAAATTGTTGGGCCCGGAGGGCGTTTCTAATGGGTTACTGGGTTAGCGAGGGAAAGCGGCGGTGCTGAGCGCGGAACCAGTGTGGCTTTGATCAGGTGCTGTGATGTTGCGCGCACACACACGGGCTTAATAGCCGCTGCGTAGCGCTTGTCTGCATTGTCTGCACTGCTAAATGGGAGCCGGGGGGGTGCGTGACGCAGCCCTCCTTGAGGAAACGGAGCTGAGAGCTCTTTCCTGAGGTGGTGACTAATGAAGCAGTTCTCTGTTTACTGATAAAACAGGGAAGGAGAAATGCATGAGCTCATATTTTCCCTGTGTGTGTGTGAAACACTCAGAGGATGCCCCAGTTTGGAGCTTTCAGGGCTAGTAAAATACAGATAACAGGCAGAAATGGGCAGAAACCCCCCAGGAGCGAAGCACTGAATAAAACTGAAGGGGAAACACCTTCTAYACCCCTCACAAACAACCAGACCATAAATTTAGCTCTCTTTCAGTTTTATTAGTGCGGCTGTAAAAAGCCCAGGCCTGTTTTAAGAACCTGAAACTTTCTTTTACAATGGCCAGGGCTGAGCTTTGAGACGCTGCCACAAAGGATTGTCTGGGGAAGAGCCCTTGCTGGGAAGGCTGTGATTTATATCAGCCTGCCTGTCACGGGGTGAAAGGAATGCCCAGTTTTTCATTTTGATCAAATGTTAGGTTTGAAAACCACCCACTGCTGTAAACTCGGCTGGAGTGGAGCGATGAGATGGAGCACATTGCGTGCTTTGTTGCTGAGATAGTGTTTTAAGGCTGCTTGAATCTGTTTCCCATTGCTGAGTGCAGGGAGGAAATATGTGGATTTAAAAATGGGAAAATTAAACAGGTTTTTTTTTTTGCTCTGCTCTTCCAGTGCAATATGAGAGTAGTTCAAGAACATACACTCGCTTCAATAAAGATCCTAGAAAAGGAATTTAAAAAAAAAGTCCTTCTGGCATAATCCTTTCAGAGCCGGAGCAGATGAACCTGCAGGGAAGGCAAGAGTGGAATTTTGCAAGGGGACTAGTCAAGGTTTTCCATGTTTATTTTTTGTCACAAATTTCCCACTCAAGCCAGCCTTGTTCAGGTCTAAAAGCATCTGATCTGAGTTTGTGGCTTTGAAATAAAACAGTGTTCAATTTTTGATTTCTTTTAAATCTCATTTTGACTCAGTTTTATGACTCCGAATATCATTTTTAGAGCACTATTCATATTTGTTTTTTTAATATGGATCAGAACGTGAGATTCTAGTTYCAGAGTTTGGGAGCATCCCTTCCTAAGCCTATATGAAATTAATAATGTAAGAGATGCCTCTAGACTGKTGTGTTGAGCTCATGTACGAAATTTTCTCCTCTAAGGCTTGGCTGCAGGATCATGATCTTCAGTTAGTCCTATGGTGCCACTGGAGGGTCTCACTTCTGTGARTTGGAGAAGCTTTTTATCTTACTTACTTCTTACTGGTGTTAGACTTTTAAATGTAAAATTAGAGGGAGTAGACTGCACTTCTCTGCTGCTGGCCATCTGGGTAACTGGGGTGAATCATGCTGCATCTCTGTGTTCACCTGGCACAAGAAAGGATAATRCAGCCTCAGAGAGGTGCTTTGAAGCTGAGCGCATTCAAGATAGAGATACTGTGGTGACAGTGGCAAGAAAAATATCCAGGATAACTTGACGAGTGCATTTGATCAGTCCTTCGGGTCAGGGCAGATTTAAAGGCCATCTGTGCTGTGACTCCACTGACTTCTGTAAACCAGCATCAAGCTTGATTCATGTATTTGTGTGGTCTGACCCTTCTGCCATCTCTGGTCAGCTTAGGTTAGCAGGGGAGAGTAATGCAGGGGGTTGCCATGATTCTTGTGTGCGTGTCTCTAAATAAAACAAAATCTACGAGCTAGTTACTTCTACATGTTCTTAAGGCATGTTTTGTTGCATTAGGTGCATATGTTTTATGGACCACGAAAGTAGCACTGCTGAAAGCTTCCTTCAGAAGGCACACTGAGGAGAAGTGGGGGAAGGAGAGCACATACCTTTTTACTCCTTTTTACTCCTTTTTTACAATTAATTTACAAATTAAGGAGTTTGATCAAGTTAGAGGCTAAAGGCTGAAATGYGGGGTTCCTACCACACAACTCAAGCCAAGGATGCCTGACCTCAATAAGCCCCTGCACACCTTCCCTCCCYGCTCTCAGGGAGCGGATGAAGAATTAAAAAGACGGTGACTTTTCAGTTGATTAATCATCAGGAAACAGTAATCACTAGTGGTGTGTTTCGGATCATTATTCAAGGACTTTGAGACAGAAGTAAACCAGAGAACAGTAGCTTTGTCCAATTATTTTTCTGTGCTTAGCCCTGTGTCATGTATTGAGCAGCCGTTTCTCTTCCTCTGCTTTTCAGTCGGTGATTCCAGGGGCACAGATTCAAAACATCCTGCGGAGTTTATTCTAGAAGCTCACCTGATGGGAGCATCCTTAATTCTGTGAAAGAGGCTATTTACTAGGAAATTAATTCTAACTCCAAAATCACAGCCCAGACATTATAGCATATTAATGTTTATATCTGCCTGAAAAATATTTTGAGATGGATCTTTACTATKTGCAAATTACCGCTGCATCTCTGTAGCCGAAAGCAACAGAGCTGATTTATACCCACTGGTGTCTGGGCCCTTTTGATTTTTCTTTCTCCTCAGCATGTATAATATGCTGAGAAAGAAGACAACCCTCTCTAATCTGTGGAGAATTTAGACACTAATCAAGCACTAAAGAGGCACCACGCCGAGGCTGAGAGYGAAAATCCTAAGGATGAAATTGAGTAATTGCTTTATCTCTTTCTTTTCAGGCATCTAGAAAGATGCTTAAAGGCAAAACGAAAAGTGAATGAATGAATTTAGCCAAGTGGATTTAGTTGGGCATGGATGTATTAACTTTGCACTGAAAGTAGCGGCAAGGAGGTGACACTCGGTGCAGCTCACAGGCTATCGCTAGACAACAGCAGCTCCCAGGGATGCATGTGGTTCTCTCTGATTTGGTATAGCCTGTCAGCGCATCAAAGACTGCCCCAAATCAATGGAAAGCATGGTTGATTTAAAAACTAAAAATCCAATTTCTGATTAAAAGTAGCTCATAATGGAGAAACTCCCATAAATATTAAGTTTATTCATAGCTATCTTTTCTATAATTTCTCTGAAATTCCTATTTATGTAAAAGTGCTGAACAATCACAGTAGAAAGTCTTGAAGTGTTTTTTTTCTTTCTCATGAATAGGATTTGTGTAAAACTTGCAGCTATCAGAAAGGAGCAAACCTAAAAAGATCTAATGGAACAGGAGTGCTGGAAAGAGATGGACATGTTTTTATGAAATGAGCTATTGAGTCTTTATAACACCATGTAGCAGATGCTTTATACTTTACTGACTGACGTATGACTTTTGGTACTGGTGGGATTTCTTCTGCCCTACTCTATCTAGATGATCTAGATTTTACCAAGACTGAATAGCAAATCTGTTCCCAAGACAAGATTCAAGTTTGGATTTTAGATCTGGACAAAGAATTTACAATTTTTTGAGTTCACTTAGTAAAACCTATGACTTAATCATGTTACTGCAAAATTAAGTACAGGTGGAATTTGTGAGACTTAAATTTCCCTATTTGTACTCCAGAGTCCTTATTTATCATGAGCAACCCTGTTGTACATCAGTTGCTTGTTCAGCGGGTAGAAAACTCATTGACATCAATCAAATTTCTAACTGCAGGGTTAGGAAATCTACCCTGCAGCCTGGGTTTTCCTTAAACCCCAGGGGCCAGACTTCCAAACAAGCTTAGCCCTTAAATATGGAAAGAAATGGCCAATTTCTAGAGCGTGGTATGGTGACTTTTGGAATTAGAGCCTTTAGCTGCTGGACTGTGCAAGTTAATGCTTGAAAGATTGCACCCTTGATGTGCTATAACCTTAATTTTGGTGCCTGGGAAGGGGACCTGGCTCATAAAGACCTAACAACAGTTCATTCTCCCTTTAATTAGCCACGGATGTGATCCTGTTTAGTATAGAAAACCTCCTAAAAGGGTTTCAGACTTCTCTTTAGGAGTGTTGGTTCAAAGATACCAGCACTCAGGAATGAACTGCTGTTATTGGATTTCATAAGCAATCATCTTGGGTGAAGACCTGTCGCAGAGGCAGTTTTAACGTAATATCAAAGCCTCTGTTGCACAGTGGGCAGAATTAATAGGACTTGCCTGCCTCATGAGAAGGAGGAGGAGGTCATCCCACTGTGGTCCTGCCAACCTGGGTGGTGTTTGTTCCAGTTTCACCTCTYTTTTTCTGGATGTTAGAGTTGTTTTGTGAGTCCTTTCCCAGCAGCTGCCCTGGTGCGCASCTATTCTGTGTGTGTGCACATCAGTAGTCTGGTGGTAGCTAGCTCTTCAGCAACTGTGTTGCTTGAGTGTATAAGGAGTTATGGTATCTGGGGTTTCTTGTTTAGATGAATTAACACAGTCACAATGCAAAATTCAAGCAGCTCGTTTGAGACATTGCAGTTCATTCMTGGCTTTAACTCAATCTTGTAATTACTGAAATGAAATGGTACCATTTGATGTGTGCCTGCTCAGTGCAGTGGGAATTATAAATATTCACAGTTCATACCTGCTGGCACTGAGGCAATTATTCACTGCAGAAAAGTATACAGCATTTCTAMTTATTACTAAATATCCATTTCTTTAGAAATACAACCGATATTAATACTCAAAAAGGCAGTACCTACAAACTACTTCCGTTCAGTTATTGAACACATACTCTGCTTCTCTGGTTTTTGCAATCAGTGCAGTAAAAATATTTTCTTTGATTGCAATTTGGATGCTGACCCGGTCCTGCTGCAACCAGCCGGATACCTTTGTGCAAACAAATGAGCTCTCGCGGGAGCTGGCACCGCCATCTAGAGTCGAGGCTGCCGGCACGGCCTGGGCCCGGGCTCTTGCTCCCCTTGTCTGTAAATAGCCYGTAGAGGGAATTAGAAATTTCAGTGGTGGATGTTGAGATTTTCATTTTTGAAAAGAATTTATGAGGAAGAAATTAGAAAAATCATTTGACTGCCTATCTTCAGTTAATATTGTGTGTTTCACTGAGATTCTCTGAAGCCTTTGGGATTTGAGGAAAGGACTTGGAATGAAGTGGAGTTGTTTTCATAATGTTTTATGCTGTAAATGCAGGTCCTGAGGATGCTAGGTAGCCATCCCCTCTAGCATTACATACACGCAACAGAGGAAAATGCGGATTGCATCTAGATTSAACTCTTGCGCTGGCTAATTCAAGAACTTCATAACTGTGTGTCCTAGTATTCTTTAGGCACAGTTTATATAATTCTGAACATATACCTTGTAGTGTCTTCTTTAGCATTTATGTGTGTAGCCTCATCAAGAACTATAATTTAATTTCTATAGGTGGGTAATACTTAGAGCAAGCATTGATATATTTATTCTGCTGCTCTTCATTATTTAATGGAGTCTAGTATTTTGTTTTGATCCTCAGGAGAAGATTTAGAGATTCCTAACCAACATTAGGAATGAYTAAGTAAAATGTAGGACACCTTGAATGTGAGTACAGTATTATCTACCTGACTTCTTACTAGAAAGCTGTAGAGGCGAGTTTTTCTAGCTTCTAAATTAAATTAATGTTGTAAAATGTTCTTTTTCTTTTCCTTTTAATCTCTGTCATTCTTGAGTTCCAAGTTGATTTTCTCCCTCAATGTGTTTTTGAGCTCTCCTAAGRGTGTTTTGCTGAAGCAAGAGGCCATTATGTTTTCTGGGGTGACTCAAATAAAAATTTCAAGACAAATACTTTCCCATAAAAAATGATTAATGCTGGGAGGGAACTATTGGTGCASGCAGTGAATATAGGAGAACAGTGTGTGCCTCCCACTGCACTTCAGACTTCAGACTTCATCACTGAAGACTGAACCACTGCAATTACCACCCAGCCTTCAGTATCTGAGCAGGCAGCAGAGGAGCTGGGAAAGCAGCAATCSGACTAGGGAACTGAGCACCAGAGCAGCCTTCTCCTTTGCTGCCACATTAATGTGCAGTGGTTACATACCCAGGAAACACAGGAATCTGGCTAAGCTTCTCTTGGAAGCAAGAAAGCAGAGCAGGAGCAGTCCCTGATGTCCTTGTAGGAAGAGATGGGGAATTCTGTAAATAGCTGGAATAGAATTCAGCTTTAAAATCAGGATATGAATTTCCCTGCCAGTTAGGGCTATCCAGAGCCTTTTGCTGATCCATGTAAAATAGATGAAGTTCCTTTGATATGAAGATAATTGCCCTTGGCATAACAACAGAATCACTCACAGAAGGTTTCATCCTCTTGTCTCGAGTCTTGTGCAGTTGCTGGTCGGTCCTTCAGTCCCGTAGCTGAATAGATTCTGGGTTTGGTTCTGCCATGCGCTGGGCAGGTTGTTTCAGCTGTTCCTCAGTTTCACTGTGAAGCTATGAAGATGATACTGCCCTCCACTGAAGGGCAGGAGGCTGATGCTTAACGGGTGTTTCTTCACAAGTATAGCTTATGTATCTTGAAGAAACTGAGTAACTGGAGTTAATTAGAATGATAACAGTTTGTGATAAAGGAAAYGCTTGTCCTGTAAGTACCGTGTTCCCCATGGATGCTGCTGCACCAGGGCACTTACTGCAACGGGGCCTCGTAGTGGAGGTTGGAATCAGAGCGTGTAAACAACAACCCCCCAAAATAGAAATCTGTGTATTATTTCTGCTGGTCCAAGATGRATCTGGAGTTTATGGAGTTACTGTATAGGATTTAACTTCAGTGTGAGTCTAGCAGTTAAATACTTTGTTAGGATATAGGTAGAAGCTTCTGCTCTAATTTACACTTCAGATGCCTAAATGTTCAGCACTAAGTTAAAATAAAAATACCTGAAGCATGTTTCTCAACTGCTTTGGCAGACATATGATAATAGAAATACGGACACGTTATTCCTTACAAGAGTTATCTTGTGTGACCTCACGGATACAAAGAGATTTGCTGCAAGACTGTTCTCCTTACTCCTTGCAGGCTGTTTTTCTTTTTCTTTTTTATTTTTTTCCCCCAAACAATTGTCTTTTCACAAAGTCTTTCTGCTGCTGGAACTGTATTCCTTAGCCCCTGATTGTCACATATGGTGAGTTTTTTCACACCCAATATTCCTTCTCTCATCTGTAGCTACAGAAATCCAGACAGATCCAGATCTAAACCTATGCCGGAAACATGCTGGTTTAATCTTGGTCTTGATCAACTGTTGGTTCCCCCCTCTCTTTGCAGCTCTTTCTACCTCCCCCCACCCCAAAGTGTTTCAAGATGCTTTTGCAGCAGACRTGAGGGAAGTCTGGGAGATGGATATAAGAATTCATATGTAAAATGTGGGATTTGAGAGGCTTAGGAAGAAAGATTAATTGGGTGAAATGTTTAGATCTGAGTATTTCCTGCTGAGAATGCCTTTTCGATCGGAAAGGCAAGATGAGCTGCTGTGACTGTTGCATAGCAGCACATACCTTAAGGAGAGCAGCACTGATAATGCTGTGTATTTGTGGTCCTTCTCCAGCACGCTTTCTCATTGCAGCTGAGACGGGGCTAAGAGTGGCCCAGGTTATTCAGAAACCTGTAGTTTGTTGCATGTCTGTGATGGTGAGAGTTTGTGATACATGTGAAGAATAAGATCCAGATTGCAAGTAGTTACAACTTTGGTAAGATTGAAAAGTATCAATATCTGGCATTTTAATGAATCTGGAGATAGAGGAATAAAATCCAGATGTGCCAGTTCAGTTTATTGCTCTCGCCATTAGACCACACTTACCTTTGAAGGGCTGTTTCATTTGGGGGCATTTTTAATGAGAGCTTCAGAAGTTGAAAAGCCAAAGGGAAGTGGAATCCCTAGAAGAAGCCAGCCAGAGGCAAACTGGTTGTGTTTGCACAGTGCTCATGCAAAAACTGTTTTAATGCTGAGATCCACACACATGTGTATATATAAATGACAAAAAGATGCAATTCTCAGTATTGGGRATGATGTTAATTTTGTCTAGATTGTCACAGGCCAGTCTCAAGTACTAAGGAAGTCATGAGGAATAATTTCATTGACTTAACTRGATCAGTATCCAGAACACTGGATCAGGATTCTTATCCTTAATAGGATTCGACTTGTGCCTACTATAAAAATTATTTAGAGTGAAATTGTTCAATTCTGTAGTGAGATGGGCCTCAAGCATCTAATGAGAAGCAAATTTTTTCTACTTCTTGTCTCTCCTGTATCCATGCTAACATCTTTCATCATGTGGAACAATATGTATGAATAAAGGATTAATGAAAATATATATTTAAATATATATTTTTGTCTCAGTGTTACAGCTGGCTATAATGTATTATGGCAATTTAATATCATATGGTTCTATAATACTAATAATATGACTTTCCATTACATATTCTGATGCCTTCAAATTTCCCAGACCATTTTATGAGCGCTGGTTAAGGCTCCAGGCATTTCTGTATGCAAAAAGACTCAAGCTCATTTTACTTGATGCCTCTATAAGTAAAAATGAATTGCCTAAGGTAACTTGGCAACCCTGGGAGCTGTGAATGTTGTATGATGTCTGCATTTTGGGATCACCTTAAAATTACTATCTGTAGCCAACAAAACCTTCATCTGAGTTCAGAGTTTACTTTCTTACAGTAATTACAGTGAAGAGGTGTATGGTTTATATGACTTGAAGCATTTGGCCTTCTCTAATCATCATTGCTTCCGTGGAGGGTTTTTAACTTTTGAGCACTGCAGGTTTCTGAACTGCAGTTTTGGAAACGACGATGCATTCTAAGTACTAAAAAAAAATGAGTTGCAGCTCTCTGCATTGGAAGATTTTGGTCCTATAAGAGTATTTTGGATTGTTTCTTGTCTAGTAACCAGCATGAAAACTTTCAGAGGAGCAGAGCTGACAAAAACCTGTTGGAACAGCAGGTCATTTGGCAGCTCCTGAGTTCATGGTGCCCACTGAAGTGCTACGGGAGGCTCAAACAGCCAGACGAGAGCCTGTGTGGAATATATTCAATCTACCTGTTCTGCTCTGGAGTAAATGAGAGCAGGTTTCTGGCTCAGAGCATCTGTGCATAAATTCAGCCTAAATAGGAGGCAAGTTATGAAATGAGATCAGCTCTGAAAAAATAGTACTAAGTACAACTAACTTTAAAATAAGTATATACCTTGCTACCTTTTGAGCAACTAAAGAGAAGCAGGAACTGGTGCAGAATCTCCAGTTTTGTCAGGTTTCACGTTGTTTAGCTTTCAGGCTTGTTTTCTTGCAAGTCTATTCCGAAATAGGTTGGAACTGCATGCTTTGAGTGAACATGTGTGCATTTTCATCTAAGATGCATACACGTACAGAATGCTGTAGCAGCATTAATTTAATCCCAATTACTCCATTTGCATMCCTTTCTGACCTGAAGAGACTTTCCGTACCCGTTTTGCTCCCTGAGTTGCGCCACGTTCACGTGCTCCCGCTCGGGCTCCGCTGTGCCCGGCTGCAGCGCAGCTCTCGGCTGGCTACRAGTTGCAGTTGCTGCTTGGCTGGGCTGCATTCGAACCAGCAGTCTGGAAGAGAGATTCTCTTTTGCTTTTGCCAGATTTCCTGAGCATAGGGATGGCTGGTAAGGGCAGGGGGACRTGGAAGATAAATGTAAAGAATGCTAATCCTGTAAGGAGGAGGGGGGAGAAAAAAAAGCAAGGAAACTCATAATGAAACACCAGCGTGTCATTAAGCATAGCTCTCAGTGTGCAGGAATATCATCTTCCTTGCTTGATGAGATGAGTGCCCAGCATGGTGTGCACACTGGCTGCGGCTTGCAAGCCGCTTTGAAGTAAGGCTTTGAATCACATGAGGGTGCAGACCTAAAATATACACTAATCTCTTGACCCTGGCTGCAGAGMGGTCCCTCCCTACTTTGCTGCAGAGTTGAGTCTATGCAGAGGGTCTGATTTCCTTGCTGTAGACTTTGTGACGTTATGCAGGCAGAATAGGTAACTTATCTAATGGTTCCTCCATTGCAAAATGAGAAAAGCACATCTGTGTCATACAGGGTCTTTTAGGGATAGATATATTATAGGTTGTAAAGCTGTAAGATGCTGGGGCAGTGAGAAGGGACGCTTGATTATCATGGATGGCCACAGACTCGTAGCATTTTGCCGTTTCTCCCAGGTCAGGCCTATGGTGCAGGGCAGAGCACATGTGAGAAGCTCTGCACATTGCCCCCCACTATAGCTGGTTCTAATTAGTCCCTTTTATGAGCTCCAGAGTCGGACAAAAGTGAGGAGCCCTCCCCTTGTGTAGTTTCCTGTTTGCTGGGTGCATGTAAAAGAGATCTGGCCATGATGTATGTTAATAATGAGCTGCTAATGTGAGCCAGCTGAGATGCAGAGTTAGTCTGGGGCGCTGCCAAGCGGGAGGTGAAAGTTCAGGAACTGACTCATGTTGCCAAGACCTGGGCCTGTGGAGAAGGGCTGCCCATTAATAGATTGAGTTTCTCATTAGGGCTACACAGCATATGCTTAAAGCGTTTGGGTTTCAGGCTGAAACCCAATACTGGSAAAAGCCTGCTGAACAGAGTGGCAGATTTACTGGTAAATAAAGGATTAAAGGAACCCAGCGCAGGATTGTTGGGCTGCAAACCCGCCTRGCTTTGAAGATCTTCTCCTTAAGGTTATACCAAGAGCTTTTCCTCTCCTTACCATACGGTCCATCAGGCACTTTTACCTGTGTGCTCTCCTTTGAACTGTGTCCATCAAGAGTTTAAGATGCGTGCATGTGTCTCTGAAACCCAAACACACACCCAAAACAACACAAAGGGGCTCTTGGCTTTCAAGAGCCTGGTGCGCATGGGCTGCCCTCTCTGCAGRCCACATCTCTCTGTGGAGAACAAGTCCCAGCATCGCTCTTCATTYGCAGAGAGTAGCTCGGTGTTTACAGCATCTCTAAAACCCCCCTTGTTCTTTCTTTCTCGTCTGCTTTGCCTACGTATCTCCAGGCTCAGGTATCACCCATGTCGCCTTTATTGCAGCCACCCATGGATGGAGCTYGTATGTGGCAAAACACTTTAGTTAACTGAAATTCAGACAAGCTTAAATAGCCCTGTAAAGGAAAATATATATATTCTGCAGCAGTCCAAAAGCCCCGCAGCTTACACAAGTGTTAATGCAGTACTCTGGGACTTGAGGGTAGCATTGACTTTATATTTGTTTGTTGGGAAAAGAAAAGCTTCCCATTAGAGCTTTGGACTTTGAACTTTCATGACGCAGTTAATGACTCTTGCACCCCTCTGCTTTCGTTGGCTGGCTTCGCCTGCRGGAACACGGAGGCAAAAGGAACTKCAAGATAAGCATAGTAAACTGGTCGTGTTTGAATAATGTCTGGCAAGCATCTTAATTTAAGGGAAAAAGTTAACTCTCTGTTAAGGAAAAAATAATCTGACTTTACTATTTTATTAATTAATGAATTTGGAGACAAAATTGCAGATGTGGAGAAGCAGTGAATTTTATATTACCCCCTGCTTATACCTCAAAGGTTTTCTTTGTTTCTGCCTGCCCAGAAGCCACAGGCGTCTTTAATCATCGGTGTCACAGTGTTGTCTTGATCCCATTAGCCATGGCAGAGCGCGGGCTCTTCTGAAGCTGGTCATCTGGCTTCAGGAAAGCTGCAATGGGGGAGAGTTTTAGTCCCTTCCTTGTTGAGGCAGCGTAACGTGCTCAGCCAGCCTGAGGATTTGTCCTATAGAAGTGTTTTGCATGCACAAGTATACACTAATGCTGGAGTTTTTACATGTATAAGCATGTATGCGCTGTAATAGCATGTACTGTTCTTGTTGTCAGTAAAGTAAATGTGAAGTTGCAAGTAAATCAGAATTAGCAGAATGTGCTTTCAGTTTTGCTGCTGCTTAGTGGGTTGTGGAGCCCGCCAAGAACTTGGCCTTGCAGGTTGGATTTTGCCTGTGAGTGTCTAAGCTCTTACCATCAGTGATCAAAAATCTCAAGGCAGAGAGACTTTTCTGGGAAACTCATCKGGGAGTGACTATTTGGGGTCCTGTACAGATCAACATGAAAAACTTYATCTAGGTAGGCAGAAGCATATGACAGGTCCCCAAAGAACAGTAGGGACAGCCCTGTGCTGAGGGGCAGTGAAAGCTCTGCTCCCAGGCAGGGCTTTGTAGGCACTTGTCTTGGAGTAGTTCTTGGGCTTGCAGCATCTCACTGACTGGGGAACCCTTAACATGTCCAGGGAGACCRGCTGCTCTTACTGGGCTGTAGCCCCTGCCTCTACTGCAAGTTCTTCACCAAGGCTGACCTGGTGGCCTGTGTTTGTGTAGTGCTGACCAGTGGACTGTGCTCACTGGATTGAGACATCTCTGGGCAGCCATGTCAACCTCTTCTGGCCCTTAGAGGGCAGATTAAAAATGCTCCTAACATTTAATAGAATAAATCCTGAGGTAATGTTATGTAAACATATTCAGTGAGCACTCATTAATTTCCCTCAGGAGCCAGGCTGAATGAAGATGATTTGCAAAGAAATGAAAAAAAAAAGAAAATAGTATTATCTGTAAGAGCTGCACCTGGGCAGGGAGGAGCAAGGAACGTAGGAGGCATTTTGTGTTTTAGGTGTGTGAGTTAAATGGAGATCCCTGGCAGATATAGCRGGGAGGAGGAAGATTTGGAGGTTATACTGGGGAAAAAGGAAGAACACACCTTGCAAATGCTGCTTGCACAGCTCCATRTCATTGATTTGCAGAGAGGTTTCTCTGATTCTTCCGCCAGTGCCCTTTAGGACCATGGGACATTCAACCTCTTAGTCCAGAGTCATTTACTTGGCCCAGTTCAGGGTCACTTGGTATACAACAAACATCCATTGCAGTGATTTGTCTTTGTGAGTGCCTTAAAGGACACTGCAGGAGCAACGTAAGGTAGGATCCTTAGAAAGGGATTCTGTTKTCTACTGGACTTCTCCTGGACTTTCAGAATTGCACAGAACAGTTTTTTTTCCCTTGGCTCATTCCTCAGAGGTTCATCAGACTCTTGTTTTGTATCCTCTATTGCATCCAGGTGCTTCTAAGRCACCTTCGTCTTGGACATCTCATTCTTCCTGACTTCCAAGCTTATTCTTTGAGTATAAACTTTGTTTTGGAAGGAAGCACTTGGTCTCATTAGTTCCTGCATCCTAATTCCAAAATTGGAGTTGCCAGATGTCTTCTCCCAAACCCCTTCCTCAGGTGTTGAACAGATGGTGTGTTATAATTTGACCATTTCTGGACAGATGACAAAGATAACTGAAGAAAAGAAAACAGACTTTAARGAAGGATTTCTAAATCATCATCTCTACTTTAAACAATAAAACCAGAACTGCACACACCTGTGCACAGTTTGCTTTCWGTATTTCCTCACTGTGGTTTAGCATTCCACGAGGCTTGCTTGTGTCTTCCTGGAGAAAGAGSTGGAAGAGGGAGCTGAAATACTGCCATGGAGCTCTGGAGTCAGGTCTGGATACTTGAGAGAAGCGAGAATTTGGGGTCTGATGCTGAGTGCTGCCCTGGGGCTGCGCCGGTGACAGCAGCCACCTTTGTGCAGGGGGCTGTGAGCAGGCACAGGCTGGCGCTGCCCTGGCACGCTGTGCTCACACAGATGTTTCTGGTCTCCTCTGGAGGAAAGGCAGCAGGTTGGAAAGAAGCATCTGCTGGACTTAATCCAGCCTGTGGCTAATACTTGAACMTGCATTTCAGCAAGAACGTTGTTCTGCAAGATCAGTCTGTATACGTAGGGTTGCTGGGAGCAGCTCATGGTGCTGGGCAAGGATGCTGTGAGWTTGGGTGCTGCAGCAGAGCTGTTTGCTACAGGTTTGGGGGGAATTTTTCGGAGTGCTGCAATCCAGCTGCTTTCAGGGCTKTGCCTAGTGCCCTCTTGTCTGCTCCTGTATGAGGCATTAGTGCAACTTCTAGTAGGGATTTCTCCCTTCCTACCTTGTGCTTCCCTTTGGAGCCTCTTAAAATGGAGAAGGAGGAATTGCTAYTGCAGCCTTTTAGGTGATACCAACTTAAAGGCAGGTGCTAGGCTAGCACTATGGCCATGCTGTGTGTCCCCATCTGAGACACTCATCAACATCTCTTCCTTGTAACCCTGTGTGTAGACCTCGAGCAYTGAAATGTAAATTGAGATCTCTGTTGTTAAGCTTGATTTTTGCAGATTCTGGGCCTAAACTGAAGCAAACAAAACMAAGTATAGCTCAGCACATAGCTCAGGTGCTGGGTAGGATGGTGGAACTCTTCTGTTGCTAATAACAATTTTCTTTTTATGAAAAGGAAAAAGCCCCTTGAGACTCTAGGATGGGAAGCTGAAAGGTTTATTGAAGGCAGTTGTTTAAAACTGCCACTAATCGAAGTCGCCTATCCCTTCTGTCAGCTATCAGTGCTCTTGTGTAAACATTTTCATTATGATGACAGGTCTAAGGAAAGTGCTATTAAAGCACTGAAGCTGCTCTCCAGGAGGGGTTTTGCTGCATGCGTCTAAGATGGGCTGATGCAAAGTCTGCTGGAGCATGAGAAACTCCCAGGCATGTCAACAAAACCCCAGAGAATCCACGTGGAAATCAGAATGTTATTGGGTCTAAAGATACCGGAGATCTCTATTAAGACATTGTGCTTGTATGAAGCTTTTAGTATTAGGAATATTTGTACTAGTTCTTTATTTTGGCATTTTCAGTGGCATAGGGATTCCAGGTCTATTGTAAGTACAGGATCTCAATAATGATTCTTTCCCAGTTACGGTATCCAAATCTGTGACACTTCTCACAGTTTAGAAATTTCTGTTCCTGCCGTGTGTTCTCGTGGGCTTGTGTAGTATTATTAACTGTAGTAGCAGCAAGTTTAAATTTACGAAAAATAYTGTATTTCCCTTATTGATGGAAGTGAAATGCTGCAATTCATGTACTGAATGTGGTGCATCCTCTTAACCCTGGGCAACTGAACCCTGCCCAAATCTGAGCACTGCTCACGCTGAGCTTTGTGCTGGGCTCTTCCTGATGTTTGTGACAGTGCGGAGTGCTGAGCAAATTGTGCCATTGCAGCTCTGAGATCTTAATCTCCCTTTAAACAAGGAGCCAGTGTAAAGCAATTTAGTGTCTAAACAGAGGAGTGAGTGCCTATCAGCATCTAACAAAGCCTCAAAGAGCAGAGGAAAGCACAGTGCTGTTAAAATGAGAGAAAGAGAGGACAAGGAGCTGACATGTTGCCAAGACAAGAACTTCTTGTTCCCTGTTTGTAATTTGCATGTGTGTCTCCCTCTTTACAACCCCTCAGTAAGTAAATCTTCTACTGTGAGCTGATCATGCAATAGACATTCAAGTCAAGGTTTTAAAATGTCATTGGGGGTTTTGCATGTCATCTTCTTGGTAGCTAAATTTGAGATTTTCTGCCTTGCTTTACATGTGGTTGTGCACCCCTGCCACAACAGACCTCATCAGCAGATGGGCTATCAGCAATCCGGACCTCCAAAGTTGCTGGCTAAGTTAGGAGCCCCTGACTGCTGCCTAATTATGCCCTGCTTTCCGGCTTCCATTGGGTCGTTTTTGTCTCTTTTTAAAGAGCAGATTGAGTGCTTTACTCGCTTTCTTGTCTGTCTCGTCTATTGATCTCACTGCATCTTAATCACAAGTTGGTCAAACCTAGTGATGGCTTCTCTTGAGTCACAGCTGGGTTGCAGAGGTTGCCTGTGGCTACCCTAGGTCTTTGGGAGAGCTAGGAATAAACTCAAACGTCCAAACTACCTTTACCCACCCTACTCCTGCAAAACAAACAAACAAACGACTGAAAAAACCCTCTAAAACTCTAGCTAGAGGCAAAGTCAGTTGGAATTACTTGGGTTGGATTTCCAGCGCTGCCACAAGGAGTGAATGCAGAAGCCGTGGAGCGGGCCACAATGAGGAGCAGCGTCGCAGCGAAAGGCCGGCGTCTGACATTTCCCCTGCTCTGTGTTTCTCCCAGACCACTGACATTTGCAGTTACTTACAAAGTGAAGAAAGCCTAGGTACTTGAATGGTGCCTGTATAGAAGTTTTCCAAGCCTTATCTTTTAACAAAAGCTTTCATTACCTGAAATTGGAGYTCCAGATATTTATCGTTGATTCTAAACAGTAAAACAGCTTAAATGCGTCCGATGGCCTCGGCAGCACGGGGAGCAGGAGCCCTTTCTGCAGCCCTCCCTGGCCTTTGAGCATACGCAGTTTTATGGAGTTTTAAGGTCATCGACCAGTGTGAAAAAAGCAGTTCATAGATTGTGGTCCTGAATGTCAGACTTGTTCTTTGACTAACGCACACATCAATTATATGAACTGGGGATGATAGAGAAGACAGGTTTGCAGTAAAAGGGTATTTCAGAATTTCTGCAGTAAAAGGATCAGATGCATAAAACTGTGACCACTGCAAATGGGAGCTTGTAGGCTGCTGTTATAAGATGGGGAATACATTGCTAACATGTAGTTTYCTGTAGGTTTTCGTTCTGTGTTTCCAAATTAGCCTCTCAAGACTCTCCTTCCTGTTTATGAAAAGGTTATATACATCAYGAAGCTTAGGCACTTGTGCCGGTAGGGTCAGCTTTTTGAGGAAAATGCAGCAACCAGACACATGTYGGGTAGTGCATTACACTGCATAGGGTTAATCCTAGTGCCTCATAGATACCTACCGAAACAAGGAGTTCGGAAATTGTGCTTGTAATTAGTGACATTGCTGTAGACAGGCTGCATATCTTTCCAAACATCTTAATCATCAGTTTGAGTCTTGTTAAGTTGTGGCCTCTGTGACTTCCTCCCCGGCAATGAGCCCCACCAGCTAATCACACCCGCTATGCAACGYGTGCTCTTATCCACTTTGAATTCCCAACGTTTTGTTGCAGTGAATTTGCCCTTGTTTTTGTGCTTTAAAGAAACTCCGTGTTCCTGCAGGTGTACCTTTTTCTCATTCATTAATTTAGRTATTTTGTTGTGTTCCCGAACAGTCTGAAGGGATGATGCTCTGTCTCTGCTAGAGAGGAATGGGAGAGATGTTCCTACTTACACTAAATCCATGAACGTCTGTTGGGATTTACAAGAAATTTTGGCAGCAATAAGATATAGGACATTATTTCACTTCAAGATATGTCTGTTTACTGTAACGTTGCTTCAGTTATTGTTTAACAAAGTACTGATTGTGATAAGTCGATCTGCTTGTCCCAACTAAAATACGAAATTTGTTCAAAATGACTGGTAATATTTTCCCCTGTGAGTCTTTGTCTGATGCAGCATAACTGAACTCTGTGTGATCTGGGCTAAATAAGGCTCAGTCTATGTCTGGGCCTAAAACTTACTGTCTAGTTGCTACCAAGGGTATCCCTGTGTGTGAACAGGGAATATGCCATTCCAGAGCAGCCATGGAAATACTGCTGTTTTATTCTTATCATTGGACTGCAGGTCTCAGTTTAACGAAATCTGGATTCTAAAAAGAGCTGAGAAAATAATTTTGTTAGCAATCGCTTGACCAAATTGCCTTCCTGGGCTCGCAGAGTCCATGAGAAAACACTGTAGTTCCTTCGGATACATTTGCTATTTGGATTTCTTTGACAGAGTTGCTTTTCCAGATTAGTTTTAACTTCACGATTTGGTCTCAAGCATTCACTACAGGCATTTGACACTTGACAYGGCCTACGAGCAATTAGTCAAAGAGTCCTTCTGTTCTCTGCCTCCATGAGAAAGTACGTCCGACGGGTGAGCATGAGAAAGAAGACATCGCTTCTGCAATTATTCTCTCRCACAACTTTTCTAATTGATTTTTTTCTTAAATGATTGTAAATCCATCTGATTTTAAGCCAGAAGGGAATATTAGGTTCTCTTTTTCCCCGTGCTGAAACAATAAATTGTGGTTAACAAAAAATGTGCCTTTTGGAAAGGAATCCWTCTCAATGTGAAGAAATGGAGAACCCATTGCTCCCTTTGGTAGTTTGTTCCACTGGTTAATCAACCTCACAGCTAAGCGTCTTCCATATTTTTAATTTGAGTTTGTGTGGTCTTAAGTTCCAGCCAACCTTTCTAATAATAGTAGAAGTCAATTTTCTATATGTTAAGAGAAGGGAATGCAGAAAGGCTGAAAGTACAGCTCAGGTCATTCTGTGGTCTAACTGAATATGCACTGTTATTTGTTTTTGCAGTATTAGCTGAGTTCTGCTTATAAGAATACTTGCTGCAAGGTTTCGCATACTCTAAAATCACTAGATGTGGTGCCAATGTAGAAAATTAATGGAAAATGAGCAAGAAAACGTGACTGTTGATATTTTGTGGCAAGGGAAACATCTATACTGGTTGAAATGCACTTCTCCCACTTGTATTCTTTCCCTGCCTTCTTTGTATTCCCTGTGCTGGGTGACTTGTTTTGCCATGAAGCAGTGGGACAGGACTGGAATAGTGGAAACTGGAATATTGAAAGATTTGGGGGCCTTTTTGAGAGGAAGGCTCCTGTAATGTACTTAGCACATGGKCAGCACATCTGGGGTAGGGGTAGCGTGGGAATGGGAGCCCTCCTGCAGCACCCAAAGGGACAGGAAGGTGCCAGTAAGACTGGTTTGCTGCTATGGGAAGTGACTCAGCCTGGAATGGGGGCAGAAAAGTTTGTGTGCCACGGAAYGCAGCTCCAGCTACATTTGGGAGGGAAGGGACAAGGCAGTTGGTAAAAAGGAGATTTTGCTTTAAAAGTTACAGAATTCTTGGAAGTTTCTGCTGTGCTGATATCTAGGGAACTAGGAGAACACAGAGGGATGGAAGCTTGTCTCCTGTTTTTGGCATATTTTGGATGCTGGAAGATGTAACTGTACATGTGCCCCTGTGAGGGCCATGCAAGGTGCATGGGAAGCTCCCTGCGTTGCCCCTGCTTTGCATGGGCAGATGTCTCCTCGTCCTCCCCGGCTTTCTCTGGCCAGGAGCCTTCTGGCCGGAGGGTAGGCAGATGGTTTCCTTGAAGGCTCAGTGGCTCCTCGAACAGCAGTCAGTGAACATAGGTGGCCGTTGGCCAGTAATCTCCCACCCACGGTCGAAACTCTTAATTCCCAGTCCAAAAGAAAGTTCATTCAAAGCAACCTCATAAAAGGATAAAGGCTTAAAAAATAYGAGGCCTTTATGATTGTTCCAGTGAATCTAGCACTCAAGGCTCCAGCTCAGTTAAATTCCCCCAAAGAAAATTCCTGTCACATAGGAATCCAAGAAAGAATAATAGAGATCAGAGTTCACCACTTCATATCCAGCTCCAGAAATGAACTTGCTACGTTACAGGAATTTGAGCCGGACTGTCACACTGGAGCCAGTGATGTGCTTAACAGATGCCGTCTTAGGTTCAGATGAAGTGCTGCAAAAGCGTGTGGTGCCAGAGGAAGGATTACAAAGTCACTAGGCTCTTAAAAGGAGCAGTAATTACTTGTAAGCCCCAGCTTTTGTTCTTGGMTAATAGTAACTTTGTTTTCTGCCTCTGTCTTTTGCAGTCTGTGCTCCCTCTCCGGGCAAGTTGGGCTCCTGCTTGATAATTCGGAAGGGCAAAGCACTTGCTGCCTGTCTGCGAGTCCAGCTGGTTGTCATGAGGGTCAGTTTGCAATAAAGAAATGGTGTTTCAGCATTTCCTTTCCTACTCTCATCTGTATTCTAGATTTGTGTCTTAGCTTTGAAAAGCCCTTGTGAAATGTGAGTTCTACTGACGTGAACCCAGCTGCAAGGTTGACAAGCTCTGTCTGAGGAACCGGGCTCTGAGAAGCACCCGGGGTCTCCTTGGGATTTTTTACACCCTTTAGCAAACTGTTTTCACCTCCTTGGTGGGCACAAGTGTTGTTAGTATAAATATATTCATAGCACCACAGGAACACAGTTCCCTTTTCCTGGTATGGTTGTGCCCATATCAGAGGCTGAACTGGCAGTGAAATCTTGTCCCTCCAGGTGACACTGTTATAGGGACACAACACTAAGATTTCTGCCTTGCTTTAACATAAAACTCTAGAAATGTGTTTCAGTGATTGATGAGGAAAGTTTAAAAGTGAGAAGCCCATGCCAGAACACCTGGACACCACAGACAGGCAGATTTTCTTTTTCCTTCTTTAGTAGGTGATCATTTTATTTTTCAGCTAGACGAAGAAACCTTATGTTTAATGCTTATTTAATATATTAAGTTATGGTATAGAATGCAGGAAGGCCTCAATATCTTGTTAAATAGATTCTTCAATAAATTAAAGAWCTTGGTAGCAGAGCTGATTAGCAAGCATACTAACAAGTTCTCTGGAGACACTGGTAATTAATTATACCAGGACATGGAGGTTATTGGGTAGAGATGAGTATAAAACAGATCCCTTGAATGATGGCCTGTAAAAATGCATCTGCATGTGATTGTTTTTCTAAAATAGTGGCCATTTTTAACTATTTATTTAATTTTTAAGGCCATTTACTCATAAAACTGGCAGTTAAAAATGGCCACTATTCTCTCAAGTATAGCCATCAGTATAGAATTACAGCTTTGCATTATGTAAGGTACAAGAACAGGCAGAAATCTTTAGACCACTGTTTTTTTGTTTTTTTTTTTTGTTATTGTTCTTTTTGCTTTCAGTACAGCTAAATAGATTCTGCAGTTTGCATTTGGTTTATTTAAGTAGAAGTTGCATGGCTATTTTTCTTAATATTGGGCCAAGTCCTCTGTGTGATTGATTTGGAATAAATGTGGTGCCTGCAAAAATGAGAGTAGAGTCTGTCTGAGGCCAATGTGTTTGTAGCCAAAGTCCTGAGAGTTGGAGAAAAACAGCTGTTAGGTTTTTGGTSTAGCTCCTGATCAGCAACCCTTTGAAATCTTAGCAGTTTCTGCAGCCTCACCTATTCCCACTCCTTGCCTTTCTGTTGAGGGCAGTGGTGTCTCCTTAATCCCTTAGTTGCTAAGATGTTGCTTCCAGAGCATCCCTAATCATGGAGATGCTTCAGCAAGGTGTAGATCTGTGCTCAAATTAATTAATCTCACGTGCAAGGAAGTGCTGTTGCGCTTTCTTAAATTAGAGCCTGTTGTCCAGMAGAGCTCTTGTCCTCTTGCCAACAAAAGGCTGCCTAAGAAGTCCTGATGCTTTCTCCAGTTAAATTGGGTCTGGGCTGATTGCTAGGACTGGTAGGAAATGAGCCGTTTCTTAATGAATGGTCGTATCTGTCATGTAGATGACTGTGCCCTTTACAAAGGGAGTGAGGATGTTGACCAAATCTCAGCAGACTCATCCATTGCAGGTGAATGAATGTAGAGAGAAAGTGAGACCAAATTGTTGCCGTCTCAAACACGACTAGGTGGTGGTTGTGCTCCTGGAGCAGGTAGGCTCTGCAGCTTCCTTGGAAGGCCCATCATGGTTCAGCGTGTCTTCTTTGCGCCTTTTATTCCAGCATTACATCGCTTCGGGATGCAAGCTGAAAAAAATGAAACTTTGATTCAGCTAAGGGAAAATCTGTGCAGTAGGTGTCATCTGTAGGTTCCTTTCCAGCAGAGCTAAAATGTATGCCAAGATCTGGAGACCTACGGAGTTGTACCAGTACATTAAACTGATGTTTTAAACATGACTCTGCTTGACAGAAAGGCTCTCGTGCTGGTACTTCATGACATGTAGGAATTTTCATTGACAGGCCTATTGCCTTTCTCTTTTTTCTTTTTGCTTTCTAATCTTCAGTTTGCTTGCTTTTTATCTAGTAATGGCAGTTCACACATTTATGRGGAAAACTAAATCTGATGCTGGTGCATAAATTAAATATGAGTGAACTTCATAAAATTTATGGCTGCCGTTCTTTGTGAGCTCTGATTTTCTCTACCTTTGTTTCTCTCCTATTTCTCGGCCTAACACCTGCCTTCCAGGCTCCTTGCTCTTGCAGGGCTGAGAGATGCCAACACAACCACAACGCGCTCGCGCTACAGAGCCGTGGTCGAGCTGTCTGCCTGCCAGCAGCAGCAATTGTAGTGACAGATACTGATTATTTATTACTTGCAAACATTTAATTAAATTTGCCTGCATAATTAACGTGCTAGCAGCCAGACGTGCTAGCAAGACAGTGAATCTATTATTTGGAAAAACCCTCGAGCAGCAGATCTTTGTGAGGAGGTTGGAAGCAGAGTGTTTTTGTAGGGCTCTTTGGTGGTCGATGTTGCTGAGTGCTCCAGCAGAATCCGCACTTTATATGTTGTCCTTGCCATTGCTCTGTTATTTAAAGAGGTACAGCTATACAGAACCCTGAATTTTTTAGCTGCAAAAGGCAGCCTAGCATTAGGTGCATCATCATTCACCTACCTCTGCACCTATGATTTATCTCGTCAGGACAGGTTAGTAAGAGTCATGGTATGATGCAGTCTACGCATTGCCCTTCTAGACTGTCCGAGGCTTTTGCCTGCCCAAACAGATAATAAATTTCCCCTTTCAACATCTTGTTTGTCTGCATTATATCTGTTATTAATMTTTATAACAAGCTAACTGCATTTTAGTCCAAAGGAAATTGATATTCAGCTGAAACTTAAACCCAGCCACTATATTGCATGTGTGTTTTAGGTAAGCACCTGTGTTATGTAARCACCTTCCAGCCTGTGTGATGTGTATCCATGTTCAAAAAACTTAACGAGCTGASTTACTGTCACTATTGAGCTATAAAAAGGTGCAGACCATAGATAGTGTCAGGGATGGGCAGATTCGTATTGGAGGAAGCAACTTTGGTCTTTGGCAAGTGAGCAGAAAGGAACTTGGATGAGCAGCCACCCACGGGTTGGTGCTCAACAGACCTCACCAATGCCTTACACGTGCTCTAACTGCATGGAAAGGCAGGAGGGAAGTTTTGAAATAGGTGRAAATCTAATAGTGGGGTGATATGGCCAGGAAAAGGATGGGGAAGTGAACTGGTGGCTTTAAGGCCTCGTTATGTATCATGGCATTGCTTGGGAGGGGCTTTCTTTGGAGCTGCTGATTTGGCCGATGCCTAGCAGAGAAATCGGTGTGTGCCAACTTGCACGTGTGTCTGAAGTGTCGTTAGGGAGGAGGGATGTGGAATGAAGTGTGCAGTTCAGCTAGGCTCTATAAAACATCGAAACAACTGTTAATTCTGAGATGTGCTCTGACTTCTCCTTTAGGGAAACAAAACCAACCAACCAACCACACAAGAAGGTTATCCCAAACTTATGTGGGGCAAGATTGTTACGTTCAGCTGAAGAGTGCATGACATCCCGGGCTTTCAGTCTGGCAAGGATGTTATATATAGCGCTGGGCAAAAGACTCAAGTCCCCTGCTTTGGTTGTTGATTTGTTGGGGGAAATGATGGGTGTAACGAGCATGGCTGAGTGGATGTGCAACTCTAAATAAYGAGTAGCTGCTTGGGCCACAAAGACCCCTTTCTGTGTACAAGCTATGGGTCTGTATGTGCCCTTATGACAGATGCCTTCCTAGATATATGCAAGGTGGCACCAATATCTGYGTAAAGCTTTCATTCCTAGTACATTACACAGAAGAATTTTAGTTGCAGTTAAGCATTTACATGGTAAATATTTTTGCATTAAATTGTACTAGTCCCTAACTTATTGAGTAATGTTAAAGTTGCGGTAAATGTTCTTTTGAACACAGAAGCAGTTCTCGTCTAACCCACATAACCTTTTCTTTTATTAGTGACAGAGAGTCGAGGGGTCTTGGACCATATTCAGAGATTTTCTTCACTACCAACATACCTACCTGTGAGCTATCGGATCTTCAGTGCTGAGACATCCTTCTTTCTCAAAGAAGCCAACCAGGACTTCATGCGAAATTCCAGTTTACAGTCCAGGGTGGAATCGTTCTTCCCATTTAAAGCCAAGAGACCACCTATATTAAATGCCAGTTATGGACCTTTTTCTGTTGAACAAGTTGTGCCCCAGGAGCTAATGTCCATGTCCAACTTCTTTGGGCCTACCAACAAGTTTACTTATAACTGGAAACTGAAGGCCTACATAATGAGTGACAAGATCTACCCGAGCAAGCCCAAAGTGCAGATCCTCTTCTACATCGTGGGCAGGGACTGGGATGACTACAGCACCACGGAGCGGCTGCCCTGCCTGCGGGTCTTCGCCTTCCGAGAGACGCGGGAGGTCCGGGGCAGCTGCAGGCTCAAAGGAGACCTGGGCTTGTGCGTGGCCGAGCTGGAGCTGCTGCCCGCCTGGTTTAGCCCCCCCACGGTTGTTGCTGGACGGAAGAAGCTAGCGGATCAGTCGGAAGGGAGCCCTGTGGAGCTGTACTACACCATCCAGCCGGGAGATGAGAAGGGGGAATGCACCACTGAGGATTTAAGGAAGGGCAATGCTATCCGGCCAGGAAAAGATGGCATGGATGAAACCATGTCTCACTTGCAAAGAATTGGATCCATCAGCCTCTATCGAGGTCAGGAGACTTCTCAGCTTGTGGAACTGCGACTGGATAGTAATATTGTTGTGTGGTTGCCCTCCAAGCCTGTCAAGCAAGGAGAGGTTGTGAATGTTTATGTGACAATTGCCAACAACTCTACAGTGGATCAGTTCATACTCAGGTATGATGGGTTCTTTTTGATCTCTTCCTAATGTAGCACACGTATGCTGTGGGCAGGTGATGGATCTTGGAGTTCTTCCATGCGTAAAGATGATCCTAGGTATTGAAATCCATTTTTCCCCATTCTTGGATACTGTGAAAAGGGCTGAAAGGCTCCGTCACTAGGAGTCTTTTAAAATATTCAACCATTTAACACATGCTGACATTCTACAGCAACATACAAAACACAGCAATCCACTGCCTTAGTGGGGCCATTTGTATGGGGCAACAGACAGTAAAGCTCTTTGCTTTACAGACCTTTTAAAATCATCTTTTTAATGCAGAGGCCCAGAGTTTAAACATAGCAAAACTTCAATTACCTGCTTTTCTCTTAAGTGCTCTGGCAGCGCTTTGCCTCTCGCGCGCGGAGCCTTTTCGTTATGAGAACCCGTTGCGGGGAGGGAGGGATAACTATCTGCTTGTGTTTAAGTTGCATTTTTCTTCTTGGCAACACATGCCCATGAAAATAAGGCCTAATGTGTTTGATATTGCCATTGATTGTAAGGGACTGTTAGAGGTAAGTGCTGTTATTTTGGGAGGGAGCATCAAAAGGGAACCTGGGAACAAGGACTGCCTTGCTGGGTCAGCTCAGTTTCCTTTCATTTTCTACTTCAGCAGTTTCCCTACCAATCAGATGAAAATCCTTTGAGGATGACAAAGCCTGGAAAACTTGTTAATCACTGAGATATTTGATGTATCGTTTTTTTTTTTCCTCCGTTACCAGGCTTTAAATTCAAGGAAAATTTCCACGGTGATAAGCAACAATTGCTCTTTAAAGCCCCAGGGAACCAGAGTTTCCCAAGAGATTCTGCACATGAAAGTATTTATTTCTAAGACTCATATGAATTAGATTAATACACAGTTGACAACTACCGAGGAGAATAGCCTTTAGAACAGGAAGTGTCGCTCGGCAGATAAAAGGCTTTTATTTTAAAAAAGGGGGATTTTAGTCATCCCAGAATCATTCTGATGTTTGCAGCTTTGGTTAAGTTGGTGAGATAATCTGCCAGACACCTGTTTACTGAGTGAAACCTCCGATAAAGAAGAGTCTTTTCTGACTGTGTTGCTTATCTTTTATTGAAAATCCTTTCTCGGAAAACAGCAGCGACTGAATACTTTTCCGCATAACAGGCGTAGCTGTGGTGAAAGAAAATATCTGAAGGCAATGAGCTGGGGTGCTTGTTGGGTGGATGGGAGAGGGGATCGCCCTTTGAAGATGTGTGTGTCACCATCTTTTATCTTCCTACAAAGTGAGCTGGAGACAAACCAGTTTGTAGAAATTGAATGTATGTGTTTGCKCAGAAATGAACCTGACCACGTGGGCGAGGAGATCACGGCGGGGTGGGACAGCAGGAGCTGCCTGTGTGACCTGCTGCTATGGACGAGCTGGATTGGCTTTGGTTTTGAGAACAGGTGATCCTGAAGTGAATAATCTGACAAGTTGATTTTTTGACTCTTTCATGTTATTGTAGATGCTGAGCTTAGGCGATGTTCCCATACTGAGGTGTCCTTTTGCCAAAAAAAAAAAAAAAGAAAAAAAAAGAAGCAACAGACAAAAATTACTTTTTTGACGTGAGGACAAGAGACTAAGAGGCCAAGGTTCAAGAGCAGAAGGCTTTTGCCTGCTTGCAGCTGAGGTGGGAAGGTGGTGGTTGCCTCAAGACACTGTAGCACAGACCGGCCTTCTGAGAGTGAGCGCGGTTCAGTGCGTGGCTGTCGTCTTCTCTGCCACCAAGGAGGAGGGAAGCGGCGGGAGAAACTCCAAAGCAATCATCAGTTTAGAAGACTTTGTCTTGCAAGCATCTTAGGCCCTACCAAAGGTGCTGATGTGTGCAGTTCTTACTCAGGCATCAGGCAGATGCTTTGGTGTGGTGAGGTGCAGGACCGAAAGTGACCGTGAGAGCAGCTAAGGTGGCTCTGTCCCTACGGGCATTTAACCATGGCCCATTCTGCCACCTGCTGATGTTTCTTCTGTGTTTTTTTTTTATATATTGCTTTTTTTGCTGAATGAGAGCTGAGGAAAGACTGGCAAAGTCAGTGTCACTCAACTCCCTGTTTTGCAATAGAAATCTGTTGTCTTCAATGAAACCTTCGTGGTGTAAATGAGGGTGGAGTTTGACCCAGGAATCTATGAAGTGCCTATACAGAAGAAGTAAATAACTAAAAAGCAAAAACAGCAGCCAGAAAGTGGCAGTGCATATGCTGTGCCTGCCTGGGGGCTGCTTTAACCTTCTCCGTGGCCATTTGCCTGGTTATGTAGAGGGCTGTATGCTCTAATATTCATGAGTTCCTGGCAGAGCAGCCCCTACATCCTGTGACATGCGTTCACATTTAATCATCCTAAAGAAAAACACCCCACACATTATCCTCGGGCGTAGTGGGTTTGTTTATTTTCTGCTGCTTGTATATTATTCATTGAAATATTGCAACATACAGTGCTGAAGCAAACAGCATGTGATCAGTGCTTGGAGGGGGAAGGAATAATAGCCACAAATCTTCTCTGGCAAAAGTAGACTGGTCTAAATGACCTCATATCCACAAATCATTGGAAATGAAACTGTGTTCTTAAATTGTATCTTAATTCAGAATCCCATTACTATATCCATAAATTTATCAGCCCAAGAACACCAGTAAAGTCAAAGGGAATGACTTAATAGGGCAGGAAGTAGGGCGAGTTCTACATGGAAGAGCATTAACGCAGCGGGAGAAACATCTGAATATACAGGGAGCATCAAGGGCTCTTGTGAAGTAGTCCAAGCAATTCTGGTAGGTTGTAGGATATGTTCATGGCCCCATCCTTGGCTTACTCATTTGATCTGATCTTTGCTAAGTCTTTACAGTTGTTTTTTCTACATAAAGTAGAAAATTTGATCGTATTCCATAAAATAGGGAGGGCCTCCAGGGCCCTTAAAGGAGGGATTGGTGACAGCTCAGTCAAGAAAATTCGTTTTACCTCTAGCAGCTGAGTAAATGAAGCATCATTATTATTTCTCATTAGACAGTAAGATCCAACAAGAAACATCACAATATTTAAATTGTAGGTCGCTTATGTTTTCTGTGCTCATCCCTGAGCTGTTGCAAATTAACACTTCTGGCTTTAGCAGAACTGCAGTGGCTGATTGCCATTTCACCCGTTTTTGTAAATACAGCTTGTAAATTAAACTCCTGGGAGTTTAACTTTTTGACAGTAACACATAGCTGTGCGTGCCCGCTGTGGCTGAGCTATTTGTAGGTGGCTGGGTGGCTGGCCACTCAGTTCCTATTTGCAGAATGAGGAGCTGAACGCATTAGGCAGCTCTGAAAGGGCTGGCCTGCGTGCATAGCTGGCTTTGTTCTGCAGCTCGGCTTTTCCACCGCCTGCATTATTAAAGGATCCTTCTGTGTGTTTTTCATGGCGTGATGTACCACATTTGATCTGGCAGAGCGCTGGGGAGCGCAGGGCCAAAGCAAAAGATGGGGGAGTGCTGCGTGTTTCATGTTGCTCTGCTGGGCAGCAGCTAATCTYTCATTTACTGTAGAAGGTGCCGAACCATGAGATAACCCGCTTTATGGCAGGTATTGAGCAGGATAAGTAGAGGGAAAGGGGATGAAGTGATCATCTGTCCTGCTTAGGGGAAAGGAAGTTAAAACACTGATACTTTTTGCCCACTTGGGATTATTAATTACAGATTTTGCAGTATAGCTTTCGTTGCTCCTGAAGGGCTTGAGTTTGCAAGTGGTCTGAGTTACCTTTGCCCAGCTGGCAAATTAACCCAAGACAACAGATCATTAGAAGTGATAATAAATCTACAGGTTGGAAGGCAGATAAAGGATAAATGCAGTGAGCAAAGCTACTAAAACAATCAGCTGAGGCAGCTTTCTGTGTCAGTCCTGATGAGTATTGACAGCAGTGCTGTGTTAGGTGGTACGAAGAACAGCTGCAAACCTAGAGGAAGATTCAAAGACACTTGTTCTGGAGAAAATGATCATGGAAAGGGTGTTTTCCCATGATCCGGCACTAAATTTGCCTGCTTTGCATGAAACACCTATTGGAGCCTCTCTAGGGTGCAAAGTGCTCAGAGCAGTGGCCCATGCTGAGCCCTGCCCTGAGCTGCTGCTGCTGCTCTTGCATGCTAAAGAAACAAAAATAATGGTTGCAAGCAATTATTGCTTAATTTTAGTTACTGACAGCTTAATCTTGCAATATTTTGAAACAATCCTTAGGCTGAGATTTGTATATGCTAATTGTTTATAACTTTTATTGCTAAAATATGCTAGCATCATTGTCTGCAAATGAAGAGGACGTTGCAATAACTAACTGAAACTGAACTTTAATCACAATATTTTAGACCAAAACCAGAGCTGAGTTCACTCTACACTTTTTTTAACATGCGATTTGGGACAGATTGTCCCAGGAACTTGTTTATCACGGGAAATGCGATGTTGATTTCCAACTGTGAAATCTTTGGAGAATGTGGGCTTTTTTTAACTGCTTCATATTTTAAATCTAATACAGCTCATGGTGAGCTGAAGAAGGGCAGGATGACTTTGTGGGACACTCATTTGGGTGTACATGTGTCTTCAGATGTGAATCTCAACAAAACGCTTTTCATTTCAGTACTAAAATATTTGAAAGTGATTTCACTATTGTTAGGAGACATCTAAGCACAAAATCAGTTCATTCCACATCTGAAGAGAAAGGAATCTGAAGCCATAAGAGTTGCTCCTGTTGTCTCATTATTTCCTGTTCCATTTTCTATTGAAAAGATCTGATCTTCAAAACCCAGATCCACAGTTTTGGGTATTGGACAAACATAAAAAGTAACATGCACAGTCTCTGAATGTTAGATTTCCTTTTACCCTACCTTATACCTTCTCTGTAGACATGACTTAGGTGTTGTGAGGCCTAGGTAAGTCTACTGGCTACTTATTTTACTGCACAAAAACAAGTGCATCTTGGGCAGCCTGGGTAGAAGACTCTCATTTGTTTTTATTTAAGATACAATCTCTCCATTCGTGATTCCATCTTGAATAAAAAAAAGTAAGAGTGTGTTTTTTGCAAGAGTGTAAAATTATTCTGAAGTCCTCCCAGTGATTTTTTTGGTATTGGATAAACCATAAAATGAGGCACTAGACCACGGTTGGTTTGCAGAAGCATTCGGAGCTACGGGCTGCTGCTTGGCTCAGCCTTGTGAAACCTTCAACCTCAGATCCTCATGGGGTTGTAAAGTAACAGTAAATCATCTAAGAGTTGTTACACTTTGGGTATTACTGTTCTTGCAAGTGACAAAGTGTGGTTGCACTTTGCAAGTGTTTCGTTAAGATTTCGACAAGATAAATGCCTGATTAAAAATTAATAGCAATCACATGCTATCATCTTCTTTGTTCTGGTTCAGCAAGCAATGGGGACRTGGTTGAAGTCCTGCTAATTCTATCATTTACCGCCAGGCATGACAGGCTTAAGTCATAGTATATATGGTGCTTATCTCCCCATGTAGTTTTAAAAAGCATTTGTGAGATCAAAAATATATATATTTTGTAAAGGGTATGTGTTGATGTCATACTAGAATAGTATCTCACTGCAGCTAGTTTGATATCATTAGCTCTTAGCAGGCACTTCTTGTGGACGTTCATCTTTTGAATCCAGAGACCTGGRTCTTGGATCTTCCAAACAAATAACTCATACTCAAAATTGGTAAATTGGTGAGGGTTTTTTTAAATAGGGATTGAGAAAAGACACTTCTCATCAGGACAAATGAAGAGGTGAAGAGCTCACTTGCATGTGTGGTAGCAGTCAGCATAGTTTGGTGAAGTTTAGAAAGGAAGTGCTTACTGATTGAATATTGAAGCTCCTTAGAGAGAAGAAAATGGTCGTCTTTCTCTAGACCCTCTCTAAAAGCCTTCCAAAGAGGAAGAGCTGGAGAGACCTTCTGAATGATTCCATTGGCATCTTCAGTGCTAAAGGACATCTTGCATAGACAAAAAAGCTGTGGATTTGGTTAGAGGACTGRGTCTCCCACCGGTGCTATGAAAGTGATTTAGTGACTGCTGATACAGGAGCAGATTTCTGCAGCTGCTGTGCCCAGGTCCAGCTCAGGTGGACACTGAGAGGCYGAGTCCATGGAAATCGGCCCCTGAGTACTTGGCATTGAGAAGCAAGTGTTGCAGACTCCCTCTTGATAACGTTATCCTTAACACCTTAATTAGCTCTGCAAAGCGGAATTCCTCTCACGCAGACGTCTTGCAAGGCTTAGCTAATCAATGGTGTCACACAGGGAGGAACGTTCTTTAGATGGTGGAAGCAGAGCTCACACAGGGCATACTTTGTTCAGATCTGTGCCTTCTTTGAGCCAAATCCTGGGCCATACCCACTTGATAGCCCGCACCTACGAACACGCAGGTGCTTCTGCTTGTGTGATAGGCCCTGCTCCCAACAACATGAAATCCATTTAGCAGAGCGCAAACCTAAAGTGCTATATCACCCTAGAATAAAACACATTGGGATTTTTACACTTCAGACATGTAGGTACCAGTCATCCCCAGGCTGCTTATTGGAAAAGAATAAGAAATTTAATGGGGGTCATTGCAGGGGGAAGACTGTAAATAGAGAGAACAAAGCTGTTGCATCAGCAGGCAGCCAGAGAATTGCTTCAGGAGCTGCATCATGTGCCGGTGCCAAAGTCTTGGGTTAACTTGGCAAAATTAGGTGCATATTTGAGTTTTAAAAATGTTATATTGAGGCCTCCTGTTAAGATCGCTGCCTCTGAGGAGTTGTCCTTCTCATCCCCTGTAGTTGCAGCAAAGCAAGGAAGTCATTTGTGGCTTCCCTTCGGAAATGCTGCAGCTCGTGGTGCTTAGGGAGCGCTGGTGCCGTTGGCTTTTCCCCCTGWTTGGAGGCAGTGATGGGTGCTGTGCATCCTGCTGCTGCTTTCTTTCCCAAAAGGCCTCTGCTTGTGCAAGGCTCCTTAAAGCTGAGATAAGGCGCCTTTGCTTAATTTCTGTGTAGACTACTGGCCACATGTGTGACTTGGATTACACCAAGTTAATTAAATCCATGGTTACTTGCCTAATGAGAAACAGTGGTGGCTCCCTTGGGCATCGTGCTCAATAAACCCCAGTTCTCCCCGAACAGCAGTAGGGAGGGAAATCTCWAACTACTGGGAGCGGGTTTTAGTTTAACAAAGATGCTGTTTTCTGGCTGTCTGRACCGGACTGTGTCCTCGTGCGTTAGGGATGCTCTGGGGAACCTGATGCACTAGGGTGGGGGTCCATAAGCCACAGGATGTTCTAGCCTGGCCACCCAAAGAGAAGCAAGGATCCCTGAGACAAACTGTACCCAAAGGCTTCAAAGCTTGGTGCATCTTCARAGCTGTAAAAACAGGAGTGACTTGCCAGAATGCCCCAGGCAGGGACATCAGCGAGCCACAGCGCAGGGTCTGGGGGGAGATGTTTTCCTGGGGGCAGCAGTAGGGCAGGCCAAGAGCAGGTACCTCTCCCAGAGCAGCTCCAAAATCCAGTCGTTTCATTGCTGCTGTTTTGCTGGCACTTGTGGAGCTCGTTATTTTTGACAGAAAGCATCAGACTGGTGGCAGTGTCTGTTTTGGCAGGCACCCTCCTCGCYAGTGACAGCACATACACAATAAGCTTAAATACTTGTTTACAAGTTTTTATGGCACTTCACAGTTAAAACCTCTGCAGAAGGTCTGGTTGGTGACTATGGGATCTACTGATCTAGCTGTAGGAGTTTATTTCTACAGCATATGAGAAACCCTATGAGATGCTGAGCGTTTGACTCCAGTTGAGCTGCTTTTCCTTTTGGGACCCTTTTGGGATGCTCTGCCCTGCCCCGAAAGCCCATCCTGCTCTGCACGTGCTGCCTCTCCAGACAGTGACACGATGTGCTCTGCAATGTGCCTGCTGAAATAAAGCCACATTTCTGCAAACCTTTCAGTGCGCTGGCAGCCTGATTATAATTTAGATCAGACGGGGTTAAAAAGAAATTCACTATATTTGTTTGCTTGCCTGGTTCCTGGTGWGTTATAAAATGTCTCTATTAAGAAAGCTGCCAGGGGGTTAATTTGCACTAGCAGTCTAATCATTTCCAACAAATGCCTTTAGGCTTTCAAATCGCTGCTTAGATCAGCAAGACTAGAGAAAATACTTGAGAAAGAAGGCATATCTTGAAAGAAAAGAAGAGGTAAGGGTGAGAGAGCATTTCATGCCATAGCCCTCTGCATTATCAGCTGTCAGGTTGCTTTACAGGATTTGCTTCTCCTTGTGAGCTCTGATTTTAGGATGTAAACCTTGCTTTGCAAAGCAGTGTGAGGCTGAGTCTTTGTATAAAAGAGGAGTTATTAGAGGGAATATGTATYTAAAATGATATTTAAACAGTCTGGAGCTAGGTTCCTTACCCCCCCGGCTGAATCATTTAACAGAACATGCAGCTTGCGCATCATGAGTCACCACATCAGCTTCCCCCAYAGACTTTATTGTGGTCTAGGACAAGTGTGGGGGCAACTTTGCCCCATGAGTGCTGGGGAATGCAGCACAGCCCTAAAGAGGGGCAGTAAGACACAAGTCCATCCTYGGTGTTCTTGCTGACCAGCTAAGGGGTTCCTTCTGTGGTACATTGGGAATTTGTGGAGTCTGTTTGGAGTAAACAAAATTTCCATAGGCGCTGCGTGCTGCTCATTCGGGATTCTGTGCTTTGCTCTAGCCTTTAAAAATTAGGTGCTGTGATGTTAATTATTGCAATCACTTGGTGTGTCTTGGCCTCAGCAGGCTGTAGAAATACCATCAGTAGCAGCAAAATATTTTTCAGCTTGAGGTTATGTCTGGCTTAGGGRAAAAAAAGGCTCCTGGCATAGAAAGCTCTTCGTACAGAAAGGAAACRCCAACCCACAGTGGGAGCCCATCACTTAAGAACATACCTAAATTTAGTCCCGTCGAAGCTGATGAGAATATTCACAAGCTTCAGGCCACTTTTTATCCCGGCGGGTTCTGTGACATTCCCAAGAAGCCGCGTTAGCAGCAGCTGCTGCCTCTCTATCCCAGTGCTGCAGGAGAAGGGAGCAGCCAGGCGCTTTTCCTTGTAGGTGCCTAGTCAAATATTGACTGCTTTTAATGGCCATGTTTTGCATATTTTACAATGCTGTTTTTGTGGACATTTGATGAAGAAGGGATGATGTTGGAGTCTCATTGGACTCCTTAACACACTGTGGAAAGGCCGGCGAGAGCCTTGGGACGCGTGCGAGAAGAGAGGGCAGCAGCGCTGCCCAAGGGGCTGCTGTGTGAGCCGGGTCACGCAGCCCCGCAGGTGACACTCCAGTGTGACCTGGAGCCTTGACGCTGCCCTTTGGTTTTGTGGCAGACACCTTGGTGCTCATGATGACAAGTGAATGTTGTGTTTCCAGACCTACCAAKCTCAACTTTCCAGCAGACTCTCTGGAAGCAAGTCACAGAGTCACAGGAACCTTGTGACTTAGGTCCGTTTGGTCCAAGCGAGGTGACACTGAGCTGCGAAGCGATCTCACTGACTTCTGTGAAGTGTCAGTATCTTCCATCTAGCTGTGCAGAGCCCTGCTGAGGATACTGCAATCAGTCTGGGCAGAAACCACGATGGGGATGTGCAGCCTCTGCTTTCTAAGGCTCCAGGATGCTGCTTAAGAACGTTGCTCTTGTTATCGGACTGACTCTGATTACACAACRCTCTTGTAATTAACCCTGAGCAGAAATAGTGACATGGTTAAGCAAAGATTTTATCTGCTGGCTATAGACAGTAACAGCTGATTAACTTTAGTATTGGTTTTCCGAAAGAACTTTCGGAAAGAAATCCCGAAGTGTTGTTTGGAAATTAGCTATGCCTCATCTCGCCGCATTAGCAAAGTTAGGACTGTCTCGTATGGTTTGCTTGCTTTAATTTTTGTAGCTTTTCAGGTGATGGGTCCTTTCTCCATTGCTATGGAAACAGCTGTTTACATGTTGTGCTTGAAGTAAATATTGACGTAAACCCCACTATAATATGTTCTTTTCAGTCATCATTTACAGGTCCCCACAGTGATCCTGATAATAGTTGAGTCTGAAAATCCTTTTGCCATTAGGGCAGACTTGTATGGTCACTCCTACCTATTTATATTGATRTGAGTGAGTTTATAGAAGCAAGTATTGGCTGGGCTGGGACTTGAGATTTATTTTTCATACATTCCTGTCTGTTTGACTAAACCTCTCTTTTCTTTCCCTTTAAGCCATCTATTCAGCTTTTTGCTTTATCAGCACCTTCCACTCCTTACATTCTCCCTGGAGAGAGAAATATGGAGCGTGGAGCTGTAAATTCCCTTGTCTGATTAAACACAATGCGAAAGTTGCATTTGATCTGCTGCATCTTGGGCTCTCTTATGCTGGAGTAATAACATCTTTGCAACATGTGATAGGAGGGGACAGAATGTTATCAGCATTCCAGTGTTTGTATATTAAATTTTCAAATGCTCAGGCTTCAAAATAATAATAGTGAGAATTATTGTGACTTTTCTGAAATAATAGTTTCTAGACAAGTGTCTTTCTCATCATTTATTGTATGGAAGGAAGTGTGCGTTACTTGCTTATCGCATACATTTAAGTATACTCTCTTGGTGCAAGTGGTAGCGCATAAGAGTTCAAGGAATGGATGGGTGATGGAAGGGGGATRGAATAGGATGATGTCCCCAGTGCCACTATCAAGCTGCAGTCATTTGTCACTTGTTTGATATTCCCATGTCTCTGGGGTGAAAATGCATGATCCATTACTGACTACAGTGAAGTTTGGATTGGTTACTGAGTGCTGCCCAGTATTATTATTTTATCATACTAGGATCATGCCTTTGGTGTAGAGGGAATTTATTTCCCTTTGAGCACAGTCCCAGCAATGTTTGTTTTGTAGCTTTTGTGGAATAGGTTAGCATAGAAAATTCAATGTATCCTCCTTTTGTAGAGTTAAGTGGGCTGTTGTTTTCTTGTTTGATTTGGCTCTTCTCGTTTAATCTGGAGCTGGGCCAAAAAYATGAATATTCATGACACTGTTGAACAAGATTTTTATTGAAAGCAAAAAATGAATCTGAAGTCTTTCATTTGTCATTCTGAACTCAGCTAGTGAAAGCCCCATGAACATTTATCACTGAGGTTTTCTTGCTTTTTTTTTTTTCTGTGTTTCTTGCTGCCTAAAAATTTATTAGGGACAAAGAATTAGTGCATGGTTTTCCAATAAGTCTAAAAGGAAGATAATTTTTGTGTTCTCCAGAAGTATCCTCTTTGATGGGCTCTGGTGTGTGAGCGGAGAGGTTTCTGCTGCTGTGTGCGACAGCAGGGAGAGGGCTCTGCTCTTCTCCTTAGAGCTGATCTTCTGGGTCCTATTTGCACATTCTCTGAAAGTGTTAGAGGTGGGAGAAAAACTCTCCTTTTTATTAAGCATAATCAACRTGGTTCTTAGTTAAAATCATGTTCACCAAGTACTCTGTGTTGATTCTGTTGCCGTCAGTGGTATGTTCAGCCCACRTTAATGGTAATTTGTTGAAGCTAATGGCCTCACAGTCTGACCCTTTTTTTGGCCGCAGGATTTTGGGGTTGGTGTGGCAGCACCATGAAATTCAGTTACTCAAGCATGTAAATGCTGTGTAAAGGTTGCAGTTAATGGCGTGGATTCAAATTGATCCAAAATCTGATCCCGTGACAACTTAAATCAGTGTCAAAGCTTCCATTGACTTCAATGAGGACATGATCAGGTCAAAAATTGAGTACTTGTGCTAAAGACTAGTGGCCTGTAACATCCCACTCCGACTCCTGATTATCCCTGGCGCCTCTTTCAGTAATTAGTGATACTGTTAAAAGCAGGTAATTAAAACAAGGGATGTCCAGAGAGAGAAGCGACTCTCTTGATTCRTTGACTTGAGTCAAACTGGGAAGAACAACTACCTGGAGAAGGTGTGGAAGGAGCAGACAGACAGGACCTTGGATTCGTAGCTTCAGAAGCTGGGAAGTCCTGTGTCACAGAAGGAAAAATCTGTAGCTCACCATCAAAGAGGGACTAGGGTTCAAAAGGAAACATATGTCTAAAATACATGGGTCAAGTTTATCTGAAAGGAAAACTTGTTTGCTTTTGTCTCTTTATAACGTTCCCCATGGAAACTTAGCAAATAAAGCTGCCACATTTTTGGCAAGGGGGATCTTGTATGAAACTCGAAACGCTCATATGCACATACTTACATAAATATGGTATTTATTAGTCTCAGTACTGCGACTTTCTACTCCTGCCTTCAGTAGTTCATATTTTCTATTTGTTCCTATAGGACGTATTTTAGCTTTAAAYGGGGTTATTAATAAAAAAGATGGTTTTATTATTGCTTTTATAGAAAGTAAAAGTAGGATAAGGTGATTAAAAGAAATTTTTCTCAGTGGTTATAGCATGTTGTGAAGGTCTGCAGGAGCACGGGCCCTGGTGACAGGCTACACTAAACTTTCTGTAGAGGTCATGGAGCTGAAAACCATCTGAGATTTGTAGTTATTGAAAACCATTATAAAATTGGTTGGCTCTTACAAGAAACATTTGGGTAACAGTAATGTAGGAATCCTCTCTGGCCATTAGCAATGTTTAAATGCTGAGGTGGAGCAGGAAGAAGTAAAATCAGACCTTACAWGTGAAACCTTTCTGGCCTATAGAGCCTTCCCTGGGCTGGAATAAGGTTCGTTTTTCCCAAATAGTGAAGTTGAATGCCCACCACTCTCTTTGATACAATTCACTTTGTTTATTTTTAAATAAACAGATGGTGCAGCCCTCTCCCAGGCTAAAAGCTCTCCCTGATGTCAGTGAGAATTGTACAAACCTTCAGGATGAGAGGGTCAGGATCAAGAGAAGAATGGCTGAAAGCTGGCCAGGCTTATATTCCCCTCTTCATAAGCATATAACAGTTGGAAAAGCAAACAATCCGCTGAGACTTATTAAAATTAAGTGCATTTAAACCCCTGGTTGTGATGGTCATCAAGGGATTGGAAGCAAAAGAATTAATGCAGACCTTGCAAAGCCTCGGTGCAGCACGATGGGCATGCGCGGGGCTCTCCCCTGCAGCAGACTTGCAGCCAGCAAGTAGCTGCCAGTGCCCTGCTCTGCTGGGTGAAATATGTAAATAAATACTTGTATACAAGTATGCATATAGAAATGTATTTGCAAGTAACAGAAGCAGATTCTACCTGCTTAGATCCTTCCTTAGTGTAGGATAGGCTAACAAATTCTATGGTTGTTTTTAGACTCTACTTCTGGGTTCCGTCAGCAGGTAGAGCAGGACCTGGGACTAGATCTGGGATCTTATGGCAAAGAGTGGCACTTACGGGTCCGAGCATTTACCTTCCTCTCCGTGCAGGTGTTCTTCTTGYCTCTCTGTGCCTGTTATGATACTTTTAATGGCTGAAACAAGATAGTAGTGACAAACAGAGGGAAAATTGCCAAGACTGTTCTGGCGTAGTTTCCTCTCTCTGGCCCAAAAAAAGAGAGAGCGAGCGAAAAAGAACAGAGGCTCTGGCTCTTTGCCAGGTTGCTCAGTGATGTGCAGACAGCAGACGTGTCTGTCTGTGAGGATGGATGGTTGCAAGCACTTATTAGTATGTAGTGCCAGTGATGCGTCTCAAGAYGGCCGTCTGTCTGTCGTGGGAGCACGTTGCTCGCCCACCTTCAGTAATGAAGTGACTGAATTTGCTCCCCTGGCTTTTGACAGTGCTTTGTTGTAAGCCAGTGTCAAATGCCASCTCCTCAAGCTGAGCAAGGAATGTGCCCAAGGCAAGGCTCCCTCTGAACCGCGTGTCCCAAAGCCTCCCTTTGTTATTTCTGCAGGGCTGTGACCATGGTTTGGGGAGGGTGATAAGGGCGTAAATGTGCACAGATTGTCTGTAGCACATACTGGAACCAAAATCATTCCTTTTAGCTCAGATATATAGTTCTTTATATCTCTAGTTAATGAAAGTGTTTCATTTTGTTAGGAGTTGTTGCTCGCTTTCAACCTCACGGCTATAGATAAATTTAAGAGAATTCCCTCTGACTAACATAAGGATACAAAGAGGTTTTGCGCTACTTCTAGGTCCAGCAGAAAATGGCAATGGAGCACTGTAATGAGCCTTTCCAGCGAGCTTTCTCTCCAGAAACATCTAAATTTTGCCTAGGAAATATGATTTCCTGTGGTAATATTAAGTCCTTTGACAGCCCAATCTTGTTCTGACTGCATTAAACGTGAAGGATGGTCTCTTTTCAAGAATGACCTGGGATTAAAATAGTATTTTCTCAAAGAAGTAGGTGAAAAAGTTTTCATGAACCTTGCCAACAATGTTCTTGGCACACAGCATTTCTATGTATCCTTCTTTTCCAAAGCACTGAGTTCACTTTCAAGTTTGGAAACATAAAAAATGTTGGAAAYTGAATTTCATGGATGCAAGTGAAAGATCCAGTAGGCATCACAGATGCATTTTGTATTTGAGTTGTTCTTGAACATAAGCATCAGGATGCCTAGTTATTACATCCTGGCAGTGTTCCCATTTCCCTCATAAAACAATCCTATAATAATTAATGTGGTAAGGTTCCTCTGTGTAGAAAAATATTTGTAGGATCTTCAGAGACCACAAAATGAGCCGTAATAAAAAGGGTTGTGCCAAGTTTGGCTGTGCAGATGAGGGACATATGGCTGGTGTGGCTGATGCTGGCAAAATCCTGTGGCACCTCATATGTCTTCTTGCTGCCATCCATCACACTTCCACATAGGGGCAGGAGATGTCAGCAGAAGCTGTTATTTCACCTTAAAATAAACTTGGTGTGTGTTCTGCATTCAGGTGAAAGACTGCAGCTTCAAGCAAAGAAATCCAAGTAGAAAGACCTAGTAACTTGGAGCTTTGCTAGCATCTCTGGCCATCTATCTTGTTCTTAGAGTATCTGTCACCAGTCTGTGTAATCATTTAATACAAGCGGCTTTGAATATCTCATTATATTAATTTCTTTTGAAGTCTTGGGGCAAAACTGATTTTTAGAACTGCTGTAAAGAATTCCAGGATTAAATTACCATAAAAGAGAGCAGAATTTGGCCTTGTATACACACATAAATCATAGTGGAAATGTCAGTTAAAATTTTAATTGCTCRTTTTGATTACTTTGATATTTTTACCTCTAAAAATTTATTTTCTGAAGTAATAAAGTAATAACACTTTCTAAGTTTTATAGTTTTTTTCCAGCCTACAAAATAGCTATARGATATAACAAATGATTGTGATGCTTTATTTGTAAAACCAGTGTTTACTACACTGGAAGGACATCGGAAATGGGGAGCATGAAGTGCTGAGCGATGTGAGCAGAAACATCCCTCACTGTCAGAGGAACTTTACTGCAGCAGTGTGTTCAGCCGGCGCYGGCTCCCTCTCATTAAGTGGTATCGCTTAATTACACCTCCAGGTGAAACAAAATGATTTGCAATAACTATGTCAATTTAATTAACAGCATACAAATATAAGCCTTTTTTTGCTGCTTGCATAATGTGTAAACAGGACCTTTTTAAATGTATTTCCTTTTATTGACATTTAAATTGGCCTTCCATGCCCAAGTTCTCTACGCGGTGATTTCCRTAGTAACACGAGATAACGAATCACGTCACTTAGAACCACATGACATTTCCTAGCTGACCACATCCCGTTTCACTCTGAGATTGGGAGCATCCCTAAGAACCCGTGGGGCAAAGGGAGATCATGTAGTGCTACCCTGTGCTTGGCCTATGTATTTTAACATGACACACTATTAAGATCCTGGGTTATAGGAGAAAATGCAAAGGAAGCTATTGCAGCTCCCAAGATAGGTTAGGTACTTTAAATGTGTCAAATTTATAATAAGAAATAAAAGGCAATCTCATGCTCTTAACACCTCTTTCTTCATCTCCAACTTTGCCCCACATTGCAGTTGAGAAGTAGTTTTGCAAACGCTGTGTGTGCAGGTTGGCATCATGGGCAGTTTTGTCTCATATCTCCATCTCCTTGTGCCGACTTGAATAGAAAAGCCTGCAAAATGGAGGAATTTCAAATTCTGTCTTTCATTTTTCCCCCCGCCCCTGTTCTTATTCCTGAACAGTGCTGGTCACTTCCATCTCCCTGGGAAAGGGCTGCTGGGCTCTTCCTGCTGCCYGAAGAAACCCAATCTCCTCCTTGCCAAAACCAGTCTTTATTAAGTTATGCTGAAAATACCTCTATTCCTCAAGAAGCAGAATATGGTATTTTGCTTGAAAAACTGGAATTGAGATTATTTTGCTAATTTTTAGATTACTTTTTCAGAAGTCTCTGTTTTTAGGATGCCTGACGAGAGGCTTCAAGATGTCCAACACAGAGTGGGCGTCAGTCTCTCTTCTTAAAATTGGATGACATGTTACATCCCTCACTGCATTTTTAATTTTATGAATACCTTTAAAAATCTGGGTGAGTCCTACTGTGAGCACAGAAATCTCAGAAAATCTACTTTTTCTCTATGATTGGAGGCAGAGAAATAACTCATAACTCTCTCATTTTGCACCGTGGTCCGAATGGCCAGTACCACTCATCTGTCTACAGCTAATGTCCCAATCACTCAGTTAAACCATTTGAAAAGCCCCTATTTTCCTTCAGGTAGGAAAGTGTTCTGAAATGGTGTCACAAAAAGCAATGATACAGAAGCAGACAGGAAAAATGCCAGACTTGTAAAAGACCAACCTGCAGATTAAATGATAATTATTAGTTCTAATAATTATAAATCAGTGAAAGAAACCGAGCAAAGTTTTGCCAACATTCACCCTGTAACAGCCTATGATTAGTCGTGTTGTTAAAATAAAAACAAATATGACTCAATCATGAAAGCCTCATAATCCCATTTGGGTATGGCACAATTACTATTATAAATACAGTCCCAGAAAGCAATTAATGCTGCTTTTTAGAAAGACTCTGCAGGATTGTGCGTTGTCTTCAAGAGTCCCATCTGAAAGCCTGTTTCTACCTACAGTATTTAACAGGGTTGAAACTGTCATCAGAATCTCAATTTAGGGCAACATAATGACAGCTGTAGTGTTTGGTGTGTGAATTTGCAGTTTTTAAATTTGAAAAAAACATCTTGGCTGATAATTGATGTGTCTAAAGTCGAGTTTTGTTTTGTATGGCATGGGTAAAGAATGAAAATGTGATTAGTTCATGCACCATCAGCATAAGGGGTATGAAATATGAATATTCTATTAACAGATTTGAAATAAACAAATGGCCATGTCTGCGAGCTTGCACGCCAACTATTTCACAGTCGCAGGAAGCTCTTCTGTTTATAGCAGAGCATGATACATAATGCAAGACTCAAGTATTCATCATTCTGCAATAACGCTGTTAGGACGGTTTGCAGTCCTCAGTTAAACAAAAATTGGAGGTTGGTGTTATAAATGAGAAGAGAAAATTCAAAAGAAGCCTGAGTTGGTGCTGCCTTGGGATTTGGGCGAATGTAATGAAGTGTGGCTGGTGTATATGAGTAGCTTGGTGGCATTTATGCCCTGTATGGTGAACATAGAGCATGAATCTGGGCAGAGAGCTTTCTTCCAAAGTGACCAAAAATGGGCTGTTCTCGTAAGAGAGATTGTTTTTTAGGTGAGATACAACTAGAAACCTCACAAGGAGCAGTCATTAGAAACTCTTGTTCCCTTTGAGATGGGATATATTRAGCTCATATTGCCTTAAATAAAATAACTTGGATCTTCCATCCTCCTGAAATTCTTTCTGTAGCTTCAATTCTATAAACCTTGTTCTTGTGCCCTTGCGTCTTGTGCTGTTTTTCAGCAATGTTATATAGCTCCCTCTTTCCAACAGTAGGAAAAATATCGTCTTTATGGTGTTATGGCTTAGGGTTATTAAGAGTTGAGCTTGGCTGAATTCTTGGCGAGAAGATGTATTCAGCAAAGAGAACAACTTTGGAGCAACTGAAGAAATTAATGCAGCAAATTTTATTTTAAGAAAGAACTGAACAACCTGAAAATGAAATGGAGCAATTCACTTTGCGGCAGAAAAAATGTTCACTTCACTCAATAACATTTTTCCTTCTTTTTGGTAACAACCCCAAACAATCCTCTGTTGAGCAAAATCATTTTAGCTTTGTTTTAGTGGTTTGACCTGGCAAGCAAACTCAGTTATTCACTGAGCTCTGTGTTTGAACTTCCATTTATTAGTATCCTTAAAAAATGCATTAAGTTCTTGTGATTTAAAATTGCATCATACCRAAGCAACCCCTGTCTTTACATTTATATTCTTGTTATTGTCAGGCCCTAATAGTTCTCATCCACTGTTTTTTCAAGTCACTTCTTATTGTCAGAAAACAGTTTCCCGGTATAATCAAAACCATCCTTGAATAATCTTGAAGATAAGATTAACAAGATGTTAAATAGTCAATGGAGTCTGCTCCATTTCTTGTTTACAATGGAAAACATGGCAATGCATAGGTCAAAGAATGACAGAGATAAGTTGCTCTTAAAGGTGGGTCATTTCTATATTTATTTTTCATTCTGTTTCTCATTCAGACTGTCTTAACCCTGCAGCGTGTGCAGGGTGGGTCTGCAGGGTGATGCAGTAATGTGCAGTATGGAGTAAGCTGAAAATTACTATYAGGGCAGAGCAGAACCTGATAGTAACGTGGGGCTGTTGGCCAGTGTTGGTGCAGAGTAGCAAGGGCCAGGTGAGCTGCAGAGATCCCGAGCACCCTTCCTGGGATGGAGCCTCTAGGAYGGGCACGAGGGCGCCTGTTATGGGGTCTCTAGAGCAAATAATGTGGCTTTTCCTGATGTAGGGCATGTTGCAGGGTGCTGGAAGTAATAGAAGAACCGGGAAGATGCTTTGAGTCTGTTTATTTTGGCATTCTCTTTGACTGTTATAAATCAATACAGTTTCACTCACTTCATTGATATTTCCACCTAGTAAAGATCTTTCCCCAGATCCTGCAGTTTTGTCTTTGGAAAGGAAATGCTACAATAATGATGAAAATATGGATCACTGAGCAAGAAGTGAGAGTTAAAAGGTTTCCAGATATTTCTGCTGTTCTTTAAGTAAAATGTGTAAAGTATAATAGATTTTCATACTCTTTTAAACAACTGTGCTGGAGAGAGGAAGGAGCATTTTTCAGAAGTAGCTTGTTTTTAAAAAATATCTAGCTGCCTTCAGACACGTTTTGCTACATGAGATTGGAGTGAAATCCAAGCCAAGCATTTTGATCTTTTCATGGTCATTGGAGTCCTCTACAAGGGTGCTCACTGAAGGAGAAAAAAAAATGACATCCCAAGAGGAGAAATGACACTGCAGTGTCTTTACGATGGTCTGTGGAATCGCTTATTATTAGTTTGAATACATGAGTTATGGCCGTGTYCTAATTTATAAGGCTGGTTTGTCAAAATCTAGTAGGTGATGGGTTGTACAGATCTGCTGTCAAGAGCCCTGTTTAGGCCACGGGGAGTAATCCACACTRGTTTCCCTGGTGGGATGTGGAAAGTTCTGTAGCTTTTACTGTTTGTGGAGTTACAGCTGTTTTTAGGACRGAGAGAAAAGTTACGGGAGGCTCTGGGTCAGTGTCATGATGTGGAGCAGCGTCTGTAGCAATTAGGACTAAACCTCAAAGTTTCAGTTCATAGCAAGCCTGTGAGAGATGTAGAAAATGAGATGGACAAAAAAAAGGAGGTGGAAAAAAACAGCATCTCACTGCTGGATGGGGAGAGAGACATAGAGAGCAGGATCTTCTTTCATCACAGATGTGCATGCTTTGGAGGGAAGTAAATAGCATTACTTTTGGAATTTCCTCTTTTGATTTCCAAGTTCTTTGCAATCAAATGGGTTTATGTTATCATCAGCATTTTAGAGAAGGTTGAAGAACAGCGAGGTTAAGAGGCCTCGTCCAATGTCAAGCAAGATGTTGGTGTCAGATCCAGGAATAGCTTCTCCTCCGTTGCACCCTGCTGTGACTCGGTGCTGCTGTACAGAGAGGAGCTTACTGTGCATCTGTGCTAYATTATGCAGCTGCAGAGTGTTCAGCGTTTAGGGTTGTAACAGCACAGATAATCTAAACATAGAAGCGATGGAAAAAGTCAAATGATGAAACCTGCATCTTTGTTACCTCCCCCAACAAAACAGCAAATCAAAGTTAGGTGGTGCAGAATCTCCTGAGACGAGAGTCGAGTGGTATCTGCAAGAAGAGAAAGGGGCATTAAGGAGACCCTCATCGAATGCAGCACGTACCTTCTCATTCAGATGCTCTTTCCAGTGACAGAGGGTCCTAAAATTAATAAGTCTTAATGTGTTATGACTGTGCCAGTGCAAAAGTGCTAAGTAAGACTTTGTCTCAAAATCTTTGGCAGGCAATAGAGAGATTAAGGTGTTTGGCAAAGAAATGCATAAGCTAGTGACCAAAACCCTGCTCCAGGAAAGCTAGGCTGCTTTAGACCCCATGGCAAGTTGCTGGCACAAGGACATCAAGGTTACTCTGCTGCTGTTTGGGATTGATGAATTTACATCCAAAAGGTGGAGTGTTAGAAGCCAGGAATCGTAGGTTGTTAATTCTCAAGGACCAGACACTACAGCTCTCATGTGCATGTGTTGCATAATGTATTACGGTCGTTTTGAGAGAATATTTTTAGATTCCTGTTTATCTTGGTGATGAGTGGTCATTTCCTTTAATTAAAGATTAAATAAACCATCTCTGCCACATCCTCTCAACCTACCTAAACACTTTTAATAGCTTTCTGCCTTTTTTTTTTTTTTTTTTTTTTTTTAAATCAACTTTTTTCTAAATAATTCTGGTGGGCAGCAAACCAGAGTGGCAGCTCCAGAATCCCAGGTTGTTCATTTACCCCTTTCCTCAAAGCAGATGATTTTTCTTCTTTAATCACAAACATCTGGGAAGTCTGAACCCTTCTACTTCCCCTGACATAGTCACACGTTTCTAATGAGGTGCAAGGTTGGAGCTGCTGAAGACATTAATGTACACGCAAGTGTACACAGCACAACCTAGCAGGAAACAAACAGCTTTGGTGTATGAATCATGTTCAGGATAACATCATACAGCTTAATATGCAAGAGAAATGTCACTTAAATATAAAAGAAATCTAAATGCTGTGTTACATTGCCACATGGTAATGTAAAATCTCTGTAAAATTTCCATGTGAGTGTTTAGATTAAATGCCTTTTTTCTTATCATATATGTATATAGATACACACAATATTCATACACATCTTTCCCATAGGTTTTCTTTTTACTGACGGCAAATTTCTGCTGTGTTGTATACTGCCTGTGTTTGAGCCAGTAATACCACCCTGTAATCATATTACCAAACTGGCACAAATGAGAAACAAAAATGTAATGCAAGCTTTTGGAAGAGAGTCACAAGATGAAGATAAAGCACTTCCTGGCTCCCTAATGGTTTTGTTTCTTTTCAAGGGAAAAAAAATGCTTTTATCAGCTTTAAAGGTCAGCTAGTAAAATACAAAGGTTAAGCAGTTTTACTTTAATTTTGGATCCAGTATCAGAAATTCCCATTCGGGGGCCGGAGAGAACAACATAAGCAGTCGGTGCTGCCTGTTTCTGGTTCTTTGCACTGGCACATAAATTAAAGGATCAAATTTTGCAAATGGTTTGAACCAAAAGGAATTCTGCTYGCTGCCTATTCTGCTGTTGTTATCTGCTCTCTCTGTTTTTATGCAGAGAGGGCAAAAATCATTTTGTTTTTCTTTTTCTTCCAGTTTCCCTATACTTTATTGTCATTTTTTTATGATTCATTTTCTACTCTCTCTTGGTGTGTTGAAGGGAAAGGTTCAGACAGCTGGAAGAAATAAGGGCTTTTCTTTTGTTGTTGTTTTTTTTTAATCATTTCTAATGCAGGTTGGGTCACATAAGGATAAGTTTTCCACCATTCCTTCAGCTTCTGTTCATTCAGCTCTTCTGCAATGGTCCAGCTCCTTCCAAAGCCAGAAGYTCAGTGTAAATTCCAGAATGACTCATAAACAACCGGGTAGTCCAGTGGGATGCTGGTTTCCACTTCAGAGTCCTTATGTCCGCTTAGAACATACCCAAATCTCAGCACAGATTTTAATAGGTTAAAACAGGAAATCTTAAACTAGAGGTTCTTGCTAAAAGCTTATACTAAGAAAGAGGTAGCCATAGTAGTCACTGGAGCTTTTGTTTTCCTGTCTGGCCACAAACTTCTCTATGATGATGACCAAATCTCTCAAGCCCTTTTATTCTTCACATCTGTAAACGTGGCAGTAAAAACCTATTTCAGGAGGCTACCGTGGGTCTGACTGCACTGAGGACTGTGGTGGGAAGGGCTGTTAAAGCTGCTGTCACAGCTAATTTGTTGTTACTGCTTTGGAGCTTGGCCAAAGATTCTAGAAGGCAGTTGCTCTTCCTGGGTTTGACACCTGCGAGAAATACGGTGTTAAAACAAACTATCTTAAATGTGTGTTGGCCTTTTCTGCTGCCTCATAGGCTTTAATGATACTCTGGTGATTCTGTTTGCTGAACCACTTTGCACCAACTTTTCTGYTGGTTCCCAAACTCTTAATGCATAGTGCAACTCCATAGCTCATTAGGAAACGTTAAAGAGCAGGGTATTTTAGAAGGGACTTTTTTGCCCTTTTTTCAGGTGGTCTGACATTTGAGGCAGTGATTTCTGATAGGCTTTGCAAGCACACACAAGCTGGAGTCCCTGCAGACCAGGGGTGTGACAGATGCCTCGTCTTGCTGTGGGAATGACGCCCAGGATCCTGTGACCATCTTCCTGCTATTTGTGAGGGTTTGACTTGGGTTCTTGGTTATGGGTGTGAGATCCAAGGTTGTATCATGCAGGGAACCGGCCCGTGTTCTGTAAAACAGTTCGTTCTAAGATTTTTGTTTGCTTGTTTTATTTGTTTGTTTGTTTTTTGTTTGCTTRTTTTTTGCTGCAAGGAAGATTGCAACCATTTTATGCTTAGCAGGTGCTTTTGGATCAGCATTAAAAAAAGAGGATTAAGAAGCAGATAGGAGCAGGAGAGGACAGTTGTGAGTGAACCRTTCATCACATCTGGCCTGTTTCAATAAATTCTAAAAGCTCTGTTTGTTGCTGTTAACTGTACCTATAGCAGCTTATTTGATACTAGGGAAGTGTCTGGAGGGGAGGTAGGGCGGTTGCAAGTTTCCCTGTTAATCTTGGTGTATCTGCTTTAGCTCTGTGCTTCATGGAAAGAGTCTTTAATTAAAAGCCAAATGTGCAAATGTGTTTTTCCGAAATTCCAAGGATTTCTGCAGCAGCCTTTACTGTTTTCGCAGAGATAATTCTGTATTAATGAGGTTAACTGAAACTGCACTTGTGCAAATTCACATCGTCTGCTCTGTTCCCCAAGGGCTCTTTTAAAGATGAGCTTGAGTCTCGCTGGCTGTCCTAAAGCAAACACTTGAAATAAAATAACACCATATTCTAAAAACCGAGGGCAGCTCACTCTGTTGGTTTCTGTTCTTTGCTTCCAGCATTTAGTTGTTCAATTTAACAGAGCGGGGAGGAAACGAGGAATTACCCTTTAGTCACCTTTAACTGAACAGCCGAATATATAAATGTATAGGGGAAATTTAGGAGCGTTTGAATCTCATTAAAGCTGCCTGGATCTGGATCTCTAGGTTTCCTCGCTAGCTCTGCTTGGCAATTCTGCAGGCTTTTGAAGCAGAAGCTTCTCCTGTCGTGGTGGCAGTACAAGTAATAATTCAGTTCTGCACTTACCTTCATTTGAGCCACTCCAGCATGTTGAGGGGGGCCCCACRTCTTCCAGGAGACTGATGCCTGTGGCTCAGCAATAACATCCATAATGTTATGTCTCCTGAGACCTCAGAAAATGACAAAATCTCCTCCTAAATTATTTCAAAGCTACTACAACTGCACCTTGGACCAACCTCCYTTATGTGAGTATGTCTCTATATAGAGTGATATCTGGCATTTAAACAAAAAAGTATAATATTTCCCCAGAAAATGCTATCAAGAGGATGAGAGCCTTCCGTTTATTATTAGAGTTGACAGTTGACAATTCCGGCATGACACAGGTATCGTACTTACCAGCAAACAGCTCCTAGCTCAAAGTTCTTCATTGCTAATCTGAGAAAAATAGACACAMAGAGATCATAGAGCTCTATATTGGTGCTTAAGAGACCGAACTGTCTTTGTGGCTGTTACTGTTTAATCAGTGGAATACAGAATGATTGACAAGATATTTTTAAAGGCTTATTTTAAGGATTTTGTGCGGGTCCTCATCAAAAAAAAGCTCCAACCAGGGTTTATTTCGAGAAAGGCAAAAAGCCTAAAAAACAAAAAAGAAAAAAAACACTCTGTTTTCAGATGTGCAGCCACCAACTGTTTTCTAATTTAATACTTATCTCATTAAAGCATTGAGCTATCAGCTAGGGAACAAAGGCTCAGCATAGAAGTTGCACAGATTTCCTATGGTTCTGAGGTGTGAACTGATAACAAAACAAGTCAGCACTAAGACTACTGATTATGCTCTAATACCTTGTTGCTATGAAAGTTAAAAGACAAATCCCAAACCACTGAATTGTTGGTTATCTCTGATGTCTCCAGTGCCTCTTGTGGCTTGCAAAATTCCCTTGTTGCTCCAGAGGCTATCAGAATCAATTGGAACTCCACTGATTGGAGTGAATTTTAATGAAAACTTTTATATTTGTGCAAATTGGGTGCAAAATGCCTTGTGTCTGAGAGAGTGGCATTTTATAGCGACAGCATTTTCAGATAGGTCAGAATGATGTTTTGTGCTGTAATGCAAGGTAGTGTTTCAGGATTCTGATTTTTAGATACCAAAACAATACAGCAGAATGGGGAGGAAAATGCGCCTCCCACTGCCTTCACTGCCCTCTGAAACTTTGAATTTCAGACACTGTAGTCCACCTTTATAGCACTGTACCATGTTTACAGCATCTAACATTTCCAGATTAGATGGCAGAGTGTTGAATCAACACAAAACTGCTTCCCAGYAATACTCAGATATTTCATTTCTTGCTTAGAAGACGGCGCAGACAYGCAACAGGTTGGCTTCATTTCAGAAATGAATTATCTGCAGAGAATCAAAAAGCTGATCCCAACCTTAGCGTTCACTTTTGAAACACACTCAATGCTCAGATACTTTGTGTGGTTGCAAGGCATTTATTTATATACAGCATTGCTTCTGGAGCGCCTCAAGTTTTTTGAAGCAGTGTGCCACTAYTTCAGGTGTGTGACAGCGGGTTGGGTATCTTCCTCAGCCTCTGTTTGCATGTAGCATCATCAGGCTTTTGGTTTTGCATAAAAACACCGCTGTGTTTTTATGATCACTGTAGGCTCTTTGCTGGGGTATGAGGAAGAGGAATGAGCAACAGTGGTCATAAATTGAAACAAGGGAGATTTAGACAGGATACGAGGGGAGAAAATGTTGTTGTGAGGGTAATTAAGCATTTAAATGGAGGTCCAGAGAACTTGTGGGATTTTTGGCCTTTGAGGATTTCAAGACTTGGTTGGAAAAAGCCCTGAGCAACCTGGTCTGAATTCAGAGTTGACTCTGCTTGAAGCAGGGGACTGGAGCAGAGGTCTCACAASGTCCCTTAACCTGCGTGGTTCCAAGATGCTGTGGAAAGAATGTGAATCAGAAAGGAGAATCTGGAGAAGGTTGAAGGGGAATGTGSGTATAGACATAGCAAATCAATAAAAGCTAACCATAATAAAATACAGGTCGCTTAAGTATCATCTATCTTAGTATATCATCTTTTTTTCCCCCCCAATTAGTGTAAAAAGTAGATCAGCAAGTTCAATCATACCAGGAATTAGCAGTGACTTCTGCAAATAATTCTGACCTCTTCTTGCTTTTCAACTGTGGTGCAATGGCCCTTGGCTGTATTACTTTTCTGTAGTATTTTTCTGTATTACTTCTTGTCAATAGTATTTTAAGATACCTATAAAGATTTAATGATCCCAGTATCCTTTCTTTGGCTTTATGCATTTCTCGTTTAAAGCAGTTCAGTGTAACAGCCACATTTCCYGCACACAAAAACCGTATTTTGCATCTTTGGCAGAGGACTCAGCCCTGATCTTAATGTTTTCTTGTGCTCATGGAAGGACTAGAGTTTCCTCAGTTTTCCTGGTAAATCTGTAGCACTTTTATATTCAGCCTGCCCGTTCCCTGAGCTGGCAGCAATGCCTGCACATGAAACCTGCAGCTCTTTCCTGCTCCTTGCTCAGTGGGCAGCAAAGGATGGTGTTGAGGGCTAACCATGAAAATGTGCTGCACCCCTCGGCACACATTTTGTTTCACACCTGGACACCTGTTTTGTAGCCCACTAGCTGCACAGAGCAGCTCTCTTGTTTCACCAACATCTGTGCAAAAATTGCAATTTTGACATATTCTGCTCTTGGTGACCCGAGGTGGATTTAGTCTATTATAATTTATAGGCTGTCTCCACTTCTTTGCAACATTGGTGACAGAGTTGGGTGATTGTAATTACCTTCTTGGCTTTAACGTTTTCCAGTAGTAATTTCAGAAAATTCAAAGGAGTCATAAGCCAGCAAACGTGACAACTGCGTATTGCAAATAAACGTGCTGCTAAGGTACCTTTTATGTCTACAGTACTGATGTTCCCTCCCAGTGAGGGATGTCATTCCCTACAATATTTACTTCATCTCCTCAAATATAAATACAGGTGCTTTGCCAATTTCTGCTAATGCTTATATGTTCATGTTTGGAGCAAGGTATTTATCAGATGAAGGCATAGGCAACCTGGCCTGATTCTGTTGTTATGATTAAACAAAAATGAGGCTAAATGATGGCCTGGTAATGGCAACAGAGGAAAAACTCTGATGTAATTGAATAGATTAAGAAGGTATTCAGGAGGAGATTAATCTTTTCAAGAGAATAATAATATTTTTAAATTTAAGTCTCCTAAAGCTAGGAAACATATATAAGCTATTAAGAAGGACTGTTAAACTCCTTTTCAGATCATAATACCGTTTCCAAGAATATAGTATAATTTAGAACAGACTGGATATCTTTGCAAGAGATTATAATACTTTTCAGTTTTGGAAGAGACAACATTATAGGGGTTTTCATTAATTAATTCATTAATTAACAATTAAATGAATTCATTTAAGCCTTCTAAAATGTGCAGAAGCAGTATTTAAGGTTATGTTCATGCCTCAGAGCATACCCCAGTGCACAGAAAGGTTCACACAGTGCACAGAAAGGTTCACACACTCACACAGTGAGTAAATAGCAAAGACCAGCGAACGTCATTCCTATTCCCCAAGTCTGCTCACTAAATGTACAGCTCCCCTGACCTGCTTGATCAAATATAAGTGTTCCTGAGCTATAAATGTGCCCTGCTATGTTTTCATCGCAGGGCTTAGGCCAGTTTATGTGGATGTCRCAGCTTTCTTGCATAAAGCTCTGAGGATGTCATAGATTGAGTCAGTGGATGTCTGCTTCCACCCAGCCAAGCAGTGCTGCCACTCTGGGGCCTGTGATYTTACTTTTCAGTGCAACTTGTGCATTTTAAGGGAGCAAAGGCCACTTTTCTGTTTAAAGATGTTTGTGCAGAAAAATCATACTGTCTTGTTAGMGAGAATGGTTTCTCTCTGCATTTACATTAGCAGGTCAGTAATCAGTACGAGCTCATCACTATCCAATTTTTCCTGCAAAACCTGCCCAGAACAAGGCTCTAAATTACCCAAATTACAAATGGTGTCCCTTTTTTATCAGTCAGAAAACTTTTACAAGCCTCATAAGGGTCCTTGAGGCAGTTACCTTTGAACAATTACACTGGATTGTTATAAATTTTCCATATTGTTTTTATTGCTTCTCTGAAGCGATCTGGGATTTTATATCCCTACTTTTTCATGGAGTTGGGTTCTCCTGACAGACGCRCACTTATGTCTCCCAGGAGCTCTCAGGAGAGGCAGGCATCTGTCAGGTGTGAATCTGTTTGATTTCTTCTAAGGTGGAAGCCTACTGTTTTTACCAGTATATCCATTTTTCCTTTTTCTTTTTTTTTTTTTTTTGGAATATCTATCTATTTCTGTGCTATTCTAGAAACACTGAGGCATTGAGCAGGCTCCTACTGATCTTCATGCATCCTAAAGAGTTGCTCTGCAGATTTTACATCATGTGTACAGTAAGACAGATGTGTCCACATCAAACTTACTCAGCACATGCTGTAGTTAATTTGTGGGCATGCAGCCAGTCCAAGGCACTCTAGAGTTTTAGATGCTGGCAGATATAGATGGTAGGAACTCAGCCTTTATGCAAACTTGTGCTTCTCTTGCGGAATGAGAGGGATGCCCTGCTCCCTTTCTTTCAGACTTGTCCATGTGGATGGAAATTTCTCCTCCTACCAGTTTGTCTTCCATTTTGATTGTAACTGGAACCTCTGGACACCTAATAGACCTGGCAACTATGTTATGATGGGGCTGAGACACCGGAAAAATCCAGCAATTGGAGAGAGAGCCTGTGGCAAAGCTTGGATTAACCACGGCTCTCGTGAGACCCGGTTCTGTGGTTTAGCCCTACTGTTATCTCTCCCCTAAGTGTTTCTAATATTACCACAGTGGCAACAAATATAATTAGCTAATGCTTGTACATTGAGCTCCGATCCTCAGATAAAAAGTCACTTGACATGCCTGCATAAAGTGCCAAGAAATGTTACAGTTAGTAAACTTGTGCAGCAGCGTATCCGAGATTAGTGGGGCTTGTGATAATCACTTGAAATTTTCTTTTCAGTTCACTGTCCTTGCTTCTTAAACGGAGGAAATAGCTGCTAATTAATGTGGGCTTTTCATTTTTCTGTGCTTAATACCTTTGTTTATGTGGTTTGGGTCATGGAGACTATCAGTACCTGCTTCTAAATTAAATATCTAAAGAGTARTAGGTAGAACAACTAGCAACTGTGCAAGACTAAATTTAAGTAGCAATTAAAAAAAAAAGACTGAGAAATACCTTATAATAATAAAAAAGAAGGAAAATGTTTATCATTCCCTTTCACTTCTGTGAATCTGTGTTCAAATCCTGTCTCAGCACAAAAGCAAACAACATTGTGCTGCTCTACACTGCAAAGCTCAGGTGCTGAGCTGTTGGTTCCAAAGGTTTGGGGCTGTCAGGAAGCTTCTGTGCTCATTTGTAATGCTCACTGTCATTAATATAAAATTCATTAAGAAAGCACAAAGCTTCTGTGCTAATTAAATTCTCTAATCTTATTTGGAAGACTTAAATGGTGGATAGGCTTTAGGCTGGTGTGTTCTGCTCAGGGGGAAATTTCACTCTCATCAGGACGAGGTTAGACCAATTTTAGTGCTATCCTGCATGCATTAAACTCATCCCATCCTGACATGGGTGGGGGAAATGGTTGCATGATTTTGAAAGGCTTTTTTGGAAATGTCGCATCACCCAACTCTGTTCACAAATTATTTGACTTTGACAAGCTGAAGAAAAAAATCRGTATCTATCTAATAAAACTTGCTGTGAGTATCAAGAAGGACTGACAGTTTSATAAATTGAATAACTTGAAGAATAAGAGAGAAAATGCCCATGTCAGTATCAATTGTAACCAAAAAAATAGCTATTTCTGCCTGATAGAGCTATCAGAAAGTTCGGCTTTCAGTATTTGTTTGTGTCTGGGGTTGCAGAGTTGGTTCCTCTTACATGGAAACCTTTTTGTGTTTACCTGGCTGCCAGGCTTGAGGAAGGGAAGGAAAGTTTGTTTTGTCGATTGTACCTCATCCAGGTTATTTCCTATCTGAAGTGGAGCGATCTTGCTTTATCCTTTATTTGCTCTCCGACCTGTCCGTGGAGACTCCAGTGAAGAGCAGCTATTTCCTGCTGTAAGTGGACACATGCTCCCAACTCAAACATACAAACCAGGCACTGATAGTGTTTGGTTTCACGGTGTGCAAGGCAATGTGTGAAAGGAAACCAGGTCTTAGGCGTTCTGTTCCTTATTTTCCATGTAGTCAGTGTATGACCTTGAGTAAGTCATTCAGCCCTTGGGAGCTGCCTGCCCTCTACAAAGAGTGCTGGAGTGGCTGGCCAGGGTCATAAACAAATACTTTTCCTGCCTGCAAGCACTACACCTTTGATATCCATAAACAATATGAATATGGACCCTATTTGAAGTAGAACCCTAATAATGGAAAGTGAGCATCAGCATCAAGGATCAAGCATACTCCATTCCTTCCCCTTTTTATTTATATGCTTTGGATTTATCAAGCACCTTCAGGTAAGGCAGAGAGAAATGCTGGAATGCACAAATGCCTCTTAATATACCCTTCAGTCCTCTGCTTGCACTGCTGCTTTCTGCTGAATAGAAAAAAATGAGATGTCTATGGACATTTTATGTGTGCTCTATGCTCTTGATTTCCTTTGTTCGGTCTCATTTATACAATCACAAAGCATTTTATGAGAATATGTCAATCTTACGCCAGCATAATGGACATTCTATTACTCTCTCTCTCTCCAGACATTGTTGGAAACATGAAGTGTAAAATCAGATTCATTACCTAAATTCTCAGAAGCGAACAGGACATTAATCGCTTCTTGGCCTGTTAAATTTTGTTGTTCATTGTCTCCTCCATTTAATTAATTATATTTCTGCTGCAGCTTCAGAAAAACTGTGTGTGTCCCTTCACACAGCAATGCTCACCCATGGAATCCAGAGGTTATGCCAGACATTTTTGCTGCCCAAACATTTACAGAATAGATTCTTTTTTTTTCCCCCTGTATAGTTCACAAGACATGTTTGCTGAGGCTAACTATGCATTATATGGTATAAACATAAGCTGGTGATGCTTAATGCCATACAAGAATGATCAAATACACTCCATGCTGGATATTAAATAGGGAAGCTAATGCTGTAGGTTATTAAAACAAGGAGTTTTGAACCTTTGAGGAGTGAAACTTCCATTCCTTGTTCATTAGTTTGGATTAAGTAGATTAAGTAGTTATGTTAGAGATGTGCATCAGTGCACTTAAGTATTCTTTCCTGAATAACAGGGTAGATAATTAGATAATACATGGATCCTATGGGTGCTAGATGGGTAGTGAATTGGGAAAGTGACAGGAGAAATCTGGAGCATCTCCATTCAACTCCGTTGATGCTCTGGCTTCTTGCCCCAGTGCTATTCAGCTTATGGTTCTTAGCCCATRGCATTAACCAAAGCACCAATTGTGAGCTCCTTGACTTTGAAGGATCAGCTCCACTTGCTTTCATGTGATGATTTTCTGTTTCCCAGTGAAAACCAAAGCTGGAAAGTAAGCCATTCRAATTCTCCTTAATTTTGGGAAAGGGGAGAAAAGAAGAAAGCAGAAGTGGTACCTGAGATTGTCTCTAGGATGTGTAGAGCACAGTTTATAACTAACGAGTAATACTTACTGTGACCTCAAAGTCAAAGGATGCTCAATGGAAGTTATGCTGTTTGCTTGGCGTTTCTTTGTAGAAAGGAGTTTTGAACTTTGGGTGCCTCTATTTTAGGCCGCCTACTGTGAAACATTTAGCCGGAGCATGTGCGCTCATGCCATGATTTCAGTTTTATTAGCAAAACAGCAATACCACAACAAAACCTCCCGCCCAAGGCATGTTCCATATGTTACTTCTCCGTGCTTTATTTGTCAGACCTGCAAGAGACAAATGCACTTATTCCGTTAATGCAGCCTGAGACTTAAAGTGCAGTTCTCCCCGGAAAAAAYAGCAATGCGAGGTTCTAAGTTCATTTTCCATCAATAACTTCTACATTAAATTTAGTCAGATTACAAATGAAAATGTAGTGTTATTTTTCAGCTCCTGTGCCCGTAGGCCRTAGCCCTGGCTGTGATCTCCTGCCTTTCCATTCTCATGGAAATGGCAGTAGAGAAGGCAGGAGCAGCCTGCACGCTCCCGGTTCCGCTTCTGCAAGGCAACTGTAGATATTCATAAAATTTGCACTATTTACTGCTGATACTAAGCCTCATTTAACATGCATATATAGGGCAGTAAAAAAAATCTAATAATTAAAATATGCTATGAATATTCAGTCAGGGAATACAAATATTATTTCCCTGTTTCTTCCCCTTTATGAAACTCCATTTAAGAGTATTAATAGAAATGCATATTTTTTTTTTTCTTTATAACCCTATCCTGTACAGTAGTGATTTCATAACCTTTCCCTTTTCAACTCTGCCTTATCAGTGGAAAATAAACCTCCCTGCTACCATTCACATGACGGATTTATTGCCTTCGTGAACCTAGCATTACCCTTGGTATTACTGCAGCTCARCTAGCAGGCCTTGTTTTTTCCAGAAGCTTTAGACAAATGTCATTAGCCAAGAGAGGATCCAGCCGGGCACCGTGGATGTGCACTTCAACCCGGGGCCTTAAGCTCTGTGAATAGTCGAGGTATGAATAAAAAATAAAAAATAGCTCACCGGTCTGCAAATGCCAGCCTGGCAAGCAGAGCCTGGGAAGCTCCAGCCAGAAGGGCTATGCAGAAGGGCAAAAAGCAGTGTGTGTTTTCAAAGAAATTCCAAAGTGCTCAGGGGTTTTCAGGGCTTAACGTGGAAAGTCACCGGTCTGGGGAGAAGAAGGAGCAGAAGGGGGTGGTGAGGTTGGTCTGTTTTTTCTGAATCACTTGCAGCAAAATCTTTTTTTTTCAAAAACGCCCYTATAATGGGATTAAGAGGGCAAAGATTCTTAAAAATTAGTAAAATTGGATTCAGGGAGCAGGCTGATAGAAAGACTCAATCGGATGCTGACTAAGAGCTCAGTAGTTCTGTTCCTGCCAGGTGGTGACTAAGCTGAGGCTCAGTCCTCACGTGGCAGCATTCAGCTGGGTCCGGGAGACCACCAGCATTTCCAGCACAGATAAATTCACTTGCCAGCCAAAACAGAAGGTGCAAAACTCCATAAGAATGAAGGAACGTTGCAAGAGCAAACAGGCCACGTGGAGAAGGAAGGACCTGCTGTTGTTCTTCAGTAATCTTTGATTAGGGGCCATATCTGCACAAAGGTGAGGGCACTGAGTGAAGTCCTAGTATCTGCTGCCCAGTCTTGTCCCCTATCAAGTCAGTAACAGCAGCAAAGTCAGGCCTAACATAGAGAAAGTTGAGAAAATTGGGTCTCACTTGACTGAAATACGTGTGTAGAACTTTGCAGAAAGACGCGGGACTTGGTAATTTGTCTCTCACCTGGAAWGCTCCAAGTGTGAAAGCGTGCCTTCTTCTTGCAAAAATATCAACGTATAAGCGCGTGATCGGCTGATGAAATCAAAGTGAAATTGCTGGCAGCCTTCTTCCTGCCCTGGCTGGGTTTTCGTGGCATTAACAGTTGAGTTTTGTCACCTCTGATCAGAGCAAGATAAATCCCTCCGTTTGCGCAGAGCAGAAGCTCTTCCCTCCGCAGCTCAGATAATGGCCTCGTCTCTCTATTATTCATAGTCTTCTCTTTGTGCTTGTCATTTCTTTACAGCCTTGGTTCTTGGGTACCCCATAACTCCTAGTGTTTTTATCTAAGCTTTTCAAATAAGGAAGCGAGTGGCCGAGAGAACTGGTAGGAGTTTCCATCCTGCTTTCCTTGGGGATATGCCAATTAAAGAATATGTATGTTAATGTAAAGCTGGCTGAGAGTTARAACTAGAGCTGATGAAATAAAGTAATAGAGGAAATTCAGGGTGCCAAAGACTTGGAATGGAGATTGCTTTGAGAGGTTAGAGAACTTGGAGGACATGAAGAGAGGTTTTACCCAGCCTTTCATTTTGAACATTATTAGGCTCGTACAGACTGTGCGGGGTAGTAGCCGCTTCAGCATTTTCAGAAAGCAAATCCTTTTGTTGCCGCTGAAGCCTGTGCAACCCTAAATCAGGTGCTTGTGTGTTCTGCCCTGTCATATGCTATTTAGGTCTAGTGCTTTTCTGCTGCATCAAGCTGAAACAAAATGATTTCCATCTCTGCAGTTAGGAGCTGGCTACAGTTGGATGAATTGAAATGACTTTTGGGGAGAGTCATGGAGGGGACAAAAAAGYTCCCCAGGAGATAAAAGGGGGATATGATTTATGCTGATTTGTAATCCTCACAAAGAGAAGGAATAAACACAATGAGAGTTATTAATATTTTGATCCATTTTATCCTTTTTTATGTTGTTGATTTAAGTGTATCATGACCTTAATATCTGCATCCAGGAACAAGCTGTTGCCCCTGGCTTTCACCAACAGCTGGTTTTCTTTTGATGCATCCCAGAATCTTCCTGCTGATTCCTGCAATATGTCAAAGGAGCTCAGCAGTTGTTGACCTCTCAAGACTTCATTCCGTTTACTGGGGCTTCAGGTCCACAGTTGTCCTCAAGTGCAGATTCACCCGCAGAAAAAATAGGTCCATAAAAGGTCCTGCTGAAATGGCTGATGATAGCACAAGGGAACTGGTGCCCTTGGGGTTGTCTGACAGTGGTTATTGAGATAATATTGATGACACAAATGGGCTTAGCAAATCAAAGGTATAAAACCTGATCCTGTAACTGTACAGTGATAAACAAAGGGCTTGTGGTTTCTAATGCACAKACCTCTGCCCACTCAGTCCTATGGCAACCATCTCCTTAAAAAGAAAAATCTTTTTAACCTTTTAAAAAGGGCAAACAGTACTTTTTTTTTTTTAATATATAAATCAAGTTGTAATTTTCATTGTTGTCCTTATTCTCTTTCTTGCTGCTGAGTTTTTACAGGAAAGGCCATCTCTTTGGTAGTCTGTGATTAGTATTAAAGATGACTTTGACAACCCTTTTTGGGCAGAGAGGACAGAGTTGGCTGAGATGCTCTGCAGGTGCCTTTCTTCCTATAATTAGATATTTGAACCTGTCAGCACAGCATGTGCATACCAAAGGGGAGAGAGAAGCAACTTCCAGGTGATCGCTCCCCCAGCACTTAGTACCTAGTGCTTTGATGCAACAGTCCTACAGCAGAAAAGAGTCATTACTATTACATTTAATAGTTTTCTCTAACAGGAATTGGACCCCTCTTATCTGCCAAGACTTGAAGGGGACTCTTTTTGTTGCAATACCCTAGTTGAGGCTATTTAGATACAAACAAGACAAATCAGCTTCTTAATGGAAAGAATTTGTCCCAGAGAGGAGCAGGATAACTGCTCAGGAAAGACAGCAACATAATGAGGTGGAGAGAGTTTCTCCACTTAAGAATTGTGTAGGAATTGAGAGGTTTTTCATCTAACTTAGCAAATACTTTTGGATACCACAACTTTCCAGTCTCAAGAGGACCCCTCGTTGCCTGTCCTTGTATCACCTGGAAGCCTCAATGGATGGGCTCTAAGCCCATACTTTCTGGAAATGATTACCTCATTTTCAACATTACATTTCCTTTGGAGAACAAAATGAAATAAACACCTCTGCGCTGTGATGTGACCCAGCTGCAAACTGAATTGAAAAAAATAAGCTGAAGGTCTCAGGCTGGATTCAGAGTCCACTCCCTGTGCTACTACAGAAAAGCAGGGATGSATGGGCTATAATTCAGCTGTAATTCAGTGGTGACTAAGCTGCTCAACCAGATCTGTTGATGAAAGAGGAAAATGAAAATAAATAAGAAGTGAATGAGAAAGGAGTGTTACAGAGGAGATGCAGAGATACACAAAAGCAGCTGAAAGCAAATCTGGAGGGACTCACATGAAGAGGAGAAGACTGAGAGGAGAGAAAGAAGAAATATTTGTGCCTAAAATGATGAGCATGTGTGTGGATAGTCATACACACACAAAGCAAAACCTGCCAGGTTTTTGAGTCTTTCTGTCTGATCAGAAAAATATGTGGCTGTCTCTCCACTCAGTTATTTTCTGAAAAGAGAGAAATGCGGTTTAAATTACAAAAGGAACTTCCAGAGGATGCGGGTATTTTTCTACAGTACTTAAACTCCATGAACCGCATCACATCCCTAATTTATTAGCGCTGCTGTGGGGCTTGGACGGGTGAKGGGGTTCCCACGGTGGCCCCACGCAAGCCCACGTGCTCTCCGTGAGCTGATCCAAGGCCCTTGAGGTCAGCAGCAGTATTTGTGTTGAYTTCAGATCTGTACCCAAGTACACAACCCACCTGCAAGTGCCTCAAGGCACAGAACTCTGTTCTATTACTGAGCTTAAAGAATGAAAGAGCCCAATTCGGGGCTGCGCTTTAGATCAGTAGCAGCTTTTGCTAGATGGAGGCTGAGTTCAAAAACAAAAGCTTGCAGTTCTGTGCCCTCTGTCCCCCTTGACTCTCTTTGTAGCATGTCTAGCATGCTCCTAACATGCAGATTAAAGCAGGTTTGCTTGCTCTGAAACAAAATCAAAAGCAACAGCAGTGTTAACATGCCTTAAAGCTACTATATACTACTGTGAGTAAAGCAAGAACATTGGAGTTACAAGGTCTATAAGGGAAACCAGTTGCCGTGATTCTCATTTCAATGCTTGAAGGCATCTACGAGGTGATCTTCTGAGGAACAACAGTGAAATGCCCCAGCCTAGAGTCCATTTAAGCTACACTAGAGCACAAAAGAGAGTGTTGTGTTTTGGGATGAACCAGCTGATAATCTGTGTTTTCCTTTCATCACTTGTACAAGTTTTGAAGTACACAAATTTGAAACAATTAGTTGACTGAATAGGGCCTCACTTTCTTGAGTTTAAAGGCCACCTGTCCCTTCCTCCTCCTAGAAGCTGAGGTTGTATTTGGCTCATGCAGTTGACTCTGCGCTGTGGATTCCCCTGGTACATTCTTGTTTACTCAGCTCCCGTGTCTGTGTGTCTCACAAGCACATGTTGGTGTGAGACAGCTGCCTCTTCTGACTCGCTTTCCAACAGACAGCAGAGCAGAAGGCATCATGTCCCATATTTAATCATACAGGGATTAATTGCTCATTTACGAAAGAGCATTCACCTTTAAAAACTGATCCTGCAGCAAACTTTCYAGGGATTTAACTAGACGTGATCACGCCTCAGTGCTTTGCTCCCTTTGCATAGGCCATGAGCTGGATCTCCGCGCAGAAGTTGCTCAGGGTTGTTTCATTGAAAGCGCTCATTTTCTGTTTTATTTTCCGTCTTCTGCCTTTCTTCTGTGGGAGTCTTGGAGYTGTTTGACTCGGAGGTGAAATTTTCTCACTGAACCTGCAAAACTTAGTCGTGGGAGTTGGTGACAACTGCTGTATCCAAAGAAAGACACTGAGGCTTTGAATTGGAGGTGTATGGTGGACAACAGGATCTGGGGCAAGACTTTGCTTTCTTTGAACATGGGCAAGCGTTTTCTCCGTGTCTTGTTACTGCTGTGATGATTTGAGCTTGATATTGATGGTTTTGCCACCTAAATAAATGCACTTGTGCAGAGCAGAATCCAAGTAGGACTGTCTGTAACCGCTGCAGGCGCTCCCTTGCGTTTGGGGCTCCTATGAGCTGGCTCCAGCTTAAATACTCTGTGCTGAAGTGTGATGGTTTCCCTGAAAGCCTGTGGAGCTGAAGAGTCCAAGTGAACATCGGGAGTTTAGCATTTACCTTTGCTTCAGGCAGGATTGTAACAGGTTGTAAATTCAGATGCTGTTTCCTCTCAGTTAGGAAGACAAATACAGATTCTCTGTGTTGCATAACTCCCTCCTGCTCATATATGTTTGTTTTTCTTTTTCTTCTTTTTTTTTTTTTTTGCTTCCATTTTTTTTCCTATAATCTTTTTACCAGGACTGAGAAAAAGATGCTTATTTTAAATGCCAGGTAAAGCAGTTTTGCCATGAGATGTACTGGAAGTTTAACAGAAACCATATCTTTTTCTTTTCTCTTAAAATGAATAATGGGATATCTCAAACCAGAGAGGAACAGCGCTAGCAAAGAGTTAATCATAGAAATAGAACATCCCAAAGTGTGTGGGTTTTTTTTAACTGAAAAAATAAAAATGCAGCTGACAGCATCTACCTTGTGCCTTGCAGCTGAGCTCTCCAAGGCTGCTTCATCAATATGAAGCACCTATTGCCATTGAATTAAAGGACAGTTAATGTTCCTAGTATCTCAGGGGATATAAGACACACTCTAACARAACGGCCCCTGAGCAATTTTGAGTCCCCATATTCTTTGCTCGCATTGAATGGAATTTATATAATTTTGATGAGCAGCGAAATCACCAAAATATGCAGTTTTGGGGCAGCTGAATTTAGTCAATTCAGCTGACAGAGGAAGTTTCAGAAATACTGAAATCTGTCTCAGCTGCTCACAAAATTAAACCTGTATTCAAAAAAGCTCAAACATTCTCTTTGAGAGATTCTTAAGCCTTTGATTGCAGCATTTTCAGGGTAAARCAGTTCACATTTTTGTTTTGACATAGCATTTTTTTTCTCAAAGTTGTCCCAAACAGACCAACATTTTAAGATGTGAAGGGAAAATGAGAAGGGGCCAAAAAAAGAGAGATAAATATCTAGAAATTAACTGTTTTGGCGTTTTGGCGAGTGTTCGCCTCTTTTTTCAAACGTCATTTCCTGAAGGTCTTTTCTTGACACTCCATGAGGAAGCAAATCCTTGGAGAAGAAAGGGTGCTCTGAGGAACAGGATCCTCCCTTTTGGGAATGATTAGCYGTGTCTTAACTCTAGAAGAATAAGAAAACTAAAATCAGCAATGAGGCCTTTAATGGATTGTTTTGTTGAGGCAGATGTCCCCTGCTTGCTCAGATCTGTGGTGAGATCTACCAACTCATTACGCAGAGAAAAATGAAAGGAAAAAAGACTTACTTAATAAAACAAATCTTGCCTAATTGCAGTGGTAGTCTCCTGCCTGGGTTTTATGGGTTCCTGCAGCTGGCTTTAATCTCCTGATTTACTCTGGGAACAAAGAAGGGAAGGAATGGACTTAAATCATGGCAGGAAGAAGTTGAAATGTTTTTGGCAGAGCTTGGGAAGGTTGGAGACTTACTGTAAAGTGCAGCCCAGGAAGAGCCACCAGGAGAGGCTCTCTGGGTTTCGGGAGCTGCAGTAAAATAGTTTCCTACAACGCGGCCTTTAGAATCAGCAGTGCCAAGTGCTTCCCTGGGCCGGGCACCTCGGCGAGGGTTAGCAGATATTTGCCAGAAACCTCGAGGCACTGGAGAAGACTGACCAAAAGGGGTCAGTGTTTGTTAAGTTGAAGCATCAACTTGGCAAGTACAGATAGACAGGGATTTGCATGCGGAAATGCAGATGCTTTAGCAGCAGCATCCTCCTCTCTCTGCCCCGTCATGGCATGTGCATCTYGCCTATGCTCAGCTCATGCAGCCCAGGAACTGCCTTAGAGAAGAGCTGCCCCCTCAAGTTCGCCTGGACCGACATCTATTTCTAACATTTACATTTAGAAACTTCCTAAAGAAAAATTTTCCTGCACAGCAGCTTGGATACCAGCTGTGAACTGACGAGAGCGCCTGGGTGATGCAGTGAGCTCTAAAAGCAGCCTGTTCCCAGCTTAGGGTTTATGCCAAGTCCCAAAGCCGCTCCTGGGATGTGTGTTTTGGGAGTCACTTTCTCTGGAACTAGAGGTGATGCCAACTCGGATTAGCCCCTGTCAGTGAAAGCGTGCAGCAGGCAAAGGCCTGTGCGAGGTGCTCGGCCTCCTGCCCCCGTGCAACAAACTGCTGCAGGTGGTAGGACCCTTGCATGGCCATAAACAGGGAGACCAAATCTAAATTTAAATAGGAAACTACAATTTGCACTTCAGAGACTCCTGCAATCACAAATCACCTCTTCMGTTCTGGCTCTTGCTGATTCTTGCTTTTCTGTTCCTGCCTTTCTAGTCTGTTGAGTGTTATTTTTAAACAATACTGAGACTTCTTGTAATTTGAGGATAGAAAAATGGAACAGCTGGATTTTCTTCTGTAGCTGATTGGAAAGGATTAATTAGAGGTATCATTTCTAGGTTGTGTACATTAGATAAGGTGCTAAATTAAAATGTTCACATAAAATTGCTTCAATTTGGAAATAGAATGTTTGTTTGGAAACTGTGAATTTCCACAAATGCAGTTATTAGGAGACTTTCAAAACAAGTAAATATATTTTTACTTAGTTTTGACAAAACGTAGCAGTTTCTAGGTGAGCCTCAGGAGACTTTTTTTTCTGCAACGTCTTTGAGATGCTGCTTGTTCTGCACGCCAGCAAAAATTTTATCTTCTCCCTTTGAGAGAATTAAAGAAAGATGGAGAAGTTGCCTGGTTATTGGGAGACAAAGCTGAGCAGAGATTTCCTGCCCTGTGAATTAATAACCTCAGCGGTTCAAGCAAGAATGTCCCTCCCTGTCCTGGCTGCCATGTGTTCGCCAAGCCCCAAGCTCTTGGTTTTGGGGCTGCCCTTCCCTGCTCCTCTTTTGCAGATAYTTCCTTTCATCTTTCCATTGCAAGCTCTGCAAGAGCAAAACCTGTGCTTAACTTTCAGCATGCAGACCATCAAATTCACATAAATAAACAGCCCTTGAAGTCCTGTGCGTGTATAGGAGGGTTGTGTAGYAAGGTCTGTGCTGAGACCTAGGCAAGGGAAAGGGACTGGTTTTTATTGCTGTTCAATAGACTGACCTGGTTAGTGCTGGTTAATGTTACCTCCATGAAGAGTGTTTAGTGATACACACAGAAAAAGCAGCAGTGGAATAATGTCGGAGATGGGGATTTTGACTCCTAGAAAAGCTTCTTTGGGAGGACGCCCTTTTGCTTAGACCCTCAACCCATTTCTAACCATCAGCAGAGCAGTAYGTTGGTGAACAGGGGATGCCCAAAGAAGTGGAGAACAGAGAAGGATTGAAAAATACAAAGCAGAGTTGAATTAGCTAAATTTGAGGGTTTGATGCCCCTGAGACCRCGCTGGAGTAACTTCCCCAGCAGATCCCAGCTCCATGGCTTGGCATCCGAAGTCACTTCCACTGGAGCTAGGGAAATGTGGCCAGCGCAGGCATCTCCCCTCACTATCAGCCTTGGAATGGGGAGAATTTTCCAGGTGGRGTGGGGAACCTTGTGCTAAACCTGGAGCATTTCAGCTGTTTGATATCTCCATTTATTGTCACCATACACCTCCCCYCTGAAATAAATAGGATGAAAGGACAGAGACTGCATCAGTTAAATGGGTAAATAGAGGAGGCAGTCAAGCAATTTGGCCTCCAAATCTTTGGTCTCAAGGTTTATTGAGGAACTGTAACTTACACATTTTTATATACAAAGTTGTCATTATTCATTTGAAAATTAATATTTAATCACAGRCATACAACAAGGTCAACAAATCTTTGGAAAAGAATTAAATAGACTTTTCCTTGCTAGCAAACATTAGGCAAATAAAAATTTAAGTGAAAACATTCATGCATATGGGCACAGACTGCATTTAAAAATGCATGGGGCTCAGCTTTATTCTGATGCATCCATTGACCTTGTTATATAAAACTCTGTGCCCTTTTCAGAGGGAGAGTTGCAAATTGTACTTCTGCATATTTATTTAGGAAGTTCAATCTTCTGGGTGTTCATACCCTAATTCCAGTACTAAGTGCAATCACAACATTGATTTTTCTCACTAAACATAACCTACTTTACCCTGAGATAGATTTTTTTTTTTTTAATGGGCATTATATAATGGCATATGTGAAAACCACTCAACTTAATGTCCCATATTGTAGTTAATTAACAAAATGGTGTTGAAGCTGTGGTCTATCATCCTCTGGCAGTGAATTTTGCCGCTAACATTGRCCATACAAAATGTCCATCCTAATTAACAGGAGCCCAGGTATTGACTATGTCAAGCTACGTGGTGGAAAGAGCAGTTTGCATCTGCTGAAGAAATTGTAATTCTGGTCAAAATTTAACCCGAGGTCCCTGTTTCTGATGGTGTTATGTCATTTCAAAACCCATCTTAAGGGCACTGCAGCACTGCAAGGTGTCCAAATAATCAGTTTTTATTTATCTCTAATGGCTAAATAATTACAGTAATAGAAGCATTTCATATATACTACCAAATTCAAGCTTATGCCATTATACAAATTTCAGGAACAATAGTAGTGTTTTCATACTAATGAAATGTATTTATATTATTCATTTATTTAAACTATTAGTGTGCTGGAAAAGTTAATGGGGCTTAATGCTTTAATGAACCTTCAGTAATGGATTAGATTCTCTCTTTGCTTTTTCTGATTTCATTTCTGAGTAATTGATCTGAAGGCAGTGGAGATACATTGGGTTTGTAGCAGTTCTACCAGAGCAAGACTGTAACTGGTGAAGCTCTGTGGTGTTCTGTGTTTCAAGGGAGAGGATTTAGCACTTTGCTACTATATCGAGAGAAAAAAACTTGTTTTCCTCTCGAATGCCTTAAATTAATTGTGTTTTGTGTCAGTGTTAAAAAGACTGTGTCAGGAAGAAAAGTGAGCCCTCTTGACTTATTTATGACGAGCGTTTTTTCAAGTGTTTATGTATCAAAAGATGCAAAAAGGCTGGACTTTCTAATAGACTTAGGTGCCAAATCCTTATAGATTTCAAAAAGAGCCCAACATCTCTGTAATTGTTCGTTTTCTTCTCAATAACTAAAATAGTGGGTTGCAGAAATGTTTTAGAAAATTACGATTTTTCACCATGCTTTGCTGTGGTGCAGTCAGTCGCTGCTGATTAGAGGCCACATGGACCATGCTGTGATACCTCCTCCCTCCGTCCCACTGGGCACATCCCAGGCAGAAGTTGGTTCCTCGGTGTCCTTCCAAGAGGAAACCTGTACAATTATCTCCCCATTTCTCATGCCTGATGCTTTGTAATAGATCTTACGATAAGGAGTTAAACAGTCTGCATCCAAATCGCATCTTTGCTGGTAGTTCTTAATACAAATGCTCCTTAATTAAGCAAATGTTCTTTAATTATGCCTCCATACAGTCGTTGCTGATGTTGTTAGCATCACTGGATAAATACAGTTAACTTTTCCATGATAGATAACAACTAATAATGACAGAAATTTGCATCCTGTAAGAACATCACTAAGTTACAAACCCCTGTTTCAGTCAATAGCCATATGCTCTCCTGGCCTCAAATTTCAATTAGAGATTTGGTTTCCTTGGGATGCTGTCACTAAGAAGGAATTGTTAGGTAGATAAGCAACAAAATGAACCGGTCCACTGATACCCAATAATATCTTCTTGGCTATATAAATAGATTGTTTTTAAAAATCTCAGCAAAATATTCCTCCGTGTGGTAGTCAAGTACTAGGCTGTCTTTCTGCAGATGAGCAGAACGTTATTGAGTCTTCTAAACTGGAACAGATGTTTATTTGATAGAAATTATTGCCAGAAGAGAAAAGAACCTTGAGGGCAGGTTTTCCTACAAACGAGGTCTTTATCACAAACATAGCCTGCTGTTGTTGGAAGATCTAAAGGCACAAAATGAGCTGATGCTCTCCAAAAAGTAACACTTTGCCTTAGGTCTGTATTCATGATATCACTCCTTTTATTTGCTTGTGGATTAAAAACATCTCTAATACTTAGCTTTACGGATATATTGAATTTTCCATGCCTGAGCTACATTATGAAAATCACAGACTTGAATTTACTCACTTCTAAACTTTTTACAATTTCTGTTTGCAACAGGGCAAAGGTGAAAAAAGGCGTAAACATCCTCGGTGCCAAGACAAGTGATCCCCGGCAATGGGACGTGAAACAGGAGGTGGGGAACGGTGGGAAGCATTCGACCAGCACAGTTATTTGTCAGAGGATAGCACCAAGTTCAAGGAACAGGTATGAAAACTCATATTCTCGGCACATTAAACTCATTTATATCCATGATACCACTCATTGGTTGAAAGACTTAGGGCTCATATTAACCACTACTCGTAACTATTAAACCTCTAGCCTGGAAATCTGGAGACACTTATGCTAAGTACAGTACCATCTGCTGATCTATAGCAGGGCATCTCACTTTGCAGGTAATAAAATTCATCAGCTCCAATTTCAAAATGAATAGAATAGGCATAGATTAGGGGGAGGGAGGGCATTTTGGCATGAATATGAATGTCTCTAATTTTAAAGGTTTTTGCTGAATGTAGTAATAGTTTTGACCTTGTTTCTCCGAAGATACCACAGCCTCTGTGATTGGTTCGTCCAGACATCAAGTAATTCTTCCTCAGTAGGACTTGTAACTGCTCAGCTTGGTGCAGGGGCATTATTCAAGKCTTTCAGTATTTATTGCCTTGTATGTAATATAAAAGAATCTACTTTTGTAATGAGYTGCTTCTTCCAGAACTTGAGATTCATTTGCTAGCCAGTACGTGATATAAATCCTGCTCTGCTGCTGAGTTCAGCTTTCTGGGCTTTGGAGGAGGTCTCTTTTCTGGCCCATTTGGCTGTTCCCTAAGTATCTAGTGGCCAGTTTCTTGCTTTTAGGGGCAGAGAGGAAGGCTACATTTGCTGCTGATAGCAGCTGGAGCACTGGTGTGAGCCGCCTGCCTGTGGCTCCGTGCCCATTTGATGTGTTTTTACTGGGAGTTGTTTTTGTTCCCCTAGCATTAAGGCATATGCCAGTGATTTTTCAGTAAGTCTGATTGTCTTTCAGGACGGATAATGAAGGCGCGTAATGTTGGTTTTAGTGGAAATCATTTGGCTCTCCCTGGGCGTCATCTTAATGAATTCGCACAACACTCCTGTGCATTAGTCCATGCAGAGCATTTTCATTGTATAGATCTGTGCAGCACCCGCTCTGCACTTGGTTATTAGCCTCAGACCAAGGCTCTTTAAAGAGTATCATAAAATCTGCAGCAGATGGTGGTTAGTGCTTGCCCATGCAGCTGCTTTGCACTGTTGCAGGCCTGGGGAACCTGGGTTTRCCTTGTATCCATTGTAAATATTAGACTCTGTGAAGTGCGGAGACGTCTCTTGTCAGGAGCAGCTCTCTGATTCAATGCTTTTACACTTGATATCATTGCCATCCATGAGGCTTTCAGTGGATGAGATTGCAGGAGGGGGWTAGGGGCCATAAAGGGAAAAGGAAACTAAATCACTTGGGTCTACCAGAAGGTATAAAAATACATTTGAAAGGGAAAACCTGGCTTGAGAATCAGTGTGTAATTTTAAGTGTATTTGCCTCTGCAGAACAATAATACTCGTGTTATCAAAAATGAAACTAAATCTTCTTTATCCAATTTGCATGAAGTCTAATTAACCTATAAAGTATTTTTAGCACTGATTATGCAAGGCGATGTTTTAATTAACATCTCTTTCATTTGTGTATGTAAATAGTCACTGTCTTTGAAAAGCATGAGAAGCCAAGGTCTGAATGATGTGTTAACATGCAAGAAAGAACTGAGAGAAGTAAACCTTGATTCCCACCACTCTATCACCATATATCTCCTAATGCGTTGGAGTAGAGATTTTACAGTGTGTTTGCATAAACTTGCATATGGATTTCTGCTTTAAATAGTGACTGTAAGGCATATGTTTGCATGCTGATCCCTGTAAGAATAGCAACGATGCAGTGGGCACTATAGCAGTTAGTGAATGTCACTTGGAGCTCTCTGTGCAGAGCACAAATATTCTATTAAGTTAATTTAATTTGGCCGAGAATTGCAAGTCCATAAGGGGATCTTTCTGAGCTGCCACAGCTTCTTCAGAGTAATTTGGTAATGTAGTAATTTGGTAATGTAGGCAACGTGCACTGCTCTGTAGCATGGTCAGAGTAGATGTTTGGAGTTCCAGCATAAGCATGGGTTGCATTCAGTGCATCTTGCGCTGAACTCAGTGAACATCTTAGCATGTTGATTCATTTAACCAACATCACAGTGGCGTATTCCACTGTCTTTGCAAAAGAGTTGCTGAAAAGCAACAAAATACAGATTTTTAGTTCTTGATTGCTGTATTACTTAAATGCATAGTAGATTCTCAGTGCATGGGAGTGCTGCCTCCTCCCAACCATGCTGTGCTAGACGTAGTTACATCCCAAGGTTTATGCTGATCACAATGCAGAGGGGGGCACCAAGGAATTTGTTCAGCCTCTGGACAAGAAATTCTGGYCTTTCTCCACTGTTTCCCTGTGCTTGGAAATCTCCTTCACCTACCATGGTTAACTGCTGCAGCCTTTCCTGTTTGAATCCCTGGAAGCAAAACCTCAGGCTCAGCACAACTGCTCATTTTCACTGCCATGTTGCTTTTCGTTTCTTACAGCCTTCCACCATCATTAATGTATGGATGTAATTACGCTGTAAGCATTCTGAGGCAAGCACTTTATATGCAGATGGAACATCACTTAGCTATTAATATACCTTGCATACTATATAAATAGTAAAAAAGGATGTATTTTAGCTAGAGAACATCAAAAAATGTCTACCATTAGATTTTAATAATTTAACTGGGCCATGCTTTTTTACTTAAATAGATATTATTTATTCCCTGAAATTTGTGCTACTAAATGCAAAAGCCGTAACATCTTAGCTTGGATTTATTCGGATGGATTAGACCACTAAAGCAGGTAACCGAGAACAGCCTGAAGTCGGCAGCGCTGGTGTCCCTGGCCRTGCACCTTGTGCTGCGGCTCGGATCGCTGGTGATGAAGGTGGCGAGATGGTGCCGATTAGTGACCAGGAGGCCTAGATGAGCGCTCAGGCAGCTGGTTTCCCAGGTTGCTCCTCATTTCTGGAGGACAGCTGGTAGGTCTGAGCGCACCCTCAGGACACATGAAAGGATTTCTTTGGTTATTCTTATAGCTGCTTCTGTATCTTAATCTTGCTTCAGTGAAAGGGCCCTTCTGTTGGCGACGCAGTTTATTCTGTGTTGCCACTTCGGCTCGGAAGCATCTGTCCCCCCGGCTGGGTCAGGAAACGGAGAGACCCATTAGGAAAGTGGACATAAGGGGAGAGTGCCGTGAAGGAGCCCTTCATCCCCTCAACATCGAACCTTCCAAGAGGCCCCCGGGCTCCCGCTCTGCAGCCATCTGTCTGATGTCAAGAAGAACTTCTACAAGCAGGGTTTGCATTTCAGGCGGCGGTGCAGTCTCTTATCCCCCGCCACGCGCCCGGGTGCTTTTTTRCTATCACTGTTGAAGCCCTGCCGGGCCTCGCTGCGTTCCCAGGGAGAGAGCTGGTGGTGCTGGCAGCCTGCAGTTGGTCTCAGGTGCCTTCCATGAAGTGACCTTCTCTTGAGACTGAAAATAAAAGGAAACCTCTATGGACAGTGTATCACAAACTTGWAATACACTAAGGCCTGTACAGCATGTGTCTAGCTTACCTGAAGACAGTGCGTGCCCAACATAAGGAYATACAGTAGAATACTTACAAATTACAAGCAGGGTAGATAATGTTAAATTTTGTAGAATGTGCATCACCTTTCCCTGGCAGGGTTGGGGTCTGTGTGGTTGCAGACCGGTGGCGGTGCCTGCTCACCTCCAAACCCTGCAGTTTTCACCAGGTTTCAGGTATTTGTTGCTCACGAGTCAGGATTTTTTATTAGTTGTTCATCTCTCTGACTGATAATTGAGAAGGACTCAGGGCTAAGATGGCACATGCCACTGCTGTAATATTAGAGGCTTGGGAAATTGTTTAGATTTTGAGGAGGTCACATCTGTTTCTCTACAAATTGCTTTGTACAAACTGGAAAGCTACTTTAGGAGGAAGACACCAACGAGGGGTTTCTTTTGGTGTTGAARCCCAAGAGAAGAACGATTTCCATTCGTTTGTAAGTTACATATGAAAAAATATCAGGGCCTGCTGAGTATTTATTTTAAGCATCATGCAAATTTGGTGCAGTCTTTTAGGCCACTGGCAAATTACCAGCAGAACCCTGAGAGCTTCCGAGGCCGGTCATCACTGTGATGCGCATCTGTCCGCTGCAGATGGCACACAGGAATGTGTGCATGTGGCCTTTAATAATAACATCAGGAATAATATAGCTAAGTCCTTAACTACTGCTTTAAAAATCCTTTCCTTCCACCCTTTCTCAACCGATTTATCAGATAGTTTCTCTCTGCTGTCTTTGCATTTGAAGATTTCCCTTTATTTTAGAGCTCCTGCTTCRGGTCAGCTTGGGGCACAGATGTCTCCATGTGCTCGGTGGGTACCAAAGACATACCGCACATCTGCGCATATGGTGGAGGATCAGCCAGCTGTGCCTRCAACAGGATCTTTTCTAGGGCACAGAAGACTAAGGTCAGAAGGTTGCTTCCTGAAGGAGCCTTTCATATGGCTCCTCTTTTGCCGCTTTGAATGTCAGGAGTGTTTATGAAGGCTGAATTGGGGAGGGAGAAAGGATGAAGAATATCTTTTATATCTCTTTTAAGAGCAAGCTGCCTGCAGGAAGGAGGCATATGTGTAGATACCATTGCCTGGTCCATATCTGCTACAGGGTCCAAGCAGACGTCTGCACAAAGTGCTGGAGAGCAGTATTTGCTTCTTGTGTCTGGCTGCCTTGGTACTTGTGGGGAGCAGAGCAACTTGTTGAACCTTGTGAATCCTGAGTGGTTTCAGCTTAATGGGCAACTCTTGGCTGCATTAGGGAAAAGCAAATTCCTAGGAGTCCTCATGAACAAGAGCTCTCACTGCGGCTCAAGGACCCTTTCTTTTCGGTAATTTCAGTAATGTGAGTGCCAAAAGATCAAATTTGCGATAATTGCAGCAATAATCATGACAGCTTGCCTCGGCCTACTTTTCATATAGTGCCTACAACTGTGAGGCCATGATCCATAGCTATTCGGCCCTATCATAATCCAAATAAATAATAAACCACTATCACCTGCTGATATTTTTTGTAGGACTTGGTGTCTAACTTGTTGTCCGCACAGACACCTGTTTCTTAGCAGATAAAGGCCCAAAGCAAACAGAATCTGTCCAAGTGCTATGAAAGATCCTCGATGCAAAGAATTTTCTTTCTTAGGGGTCTGTTGCAACATTCACTCTTCTCTCTGACATTCAGAAGGAGACATTACAATCTAGGATGAAACCTTTTGAAAACCTCTTGTTACACACCATTGAAATGATCTTGGATTTCTACAGGAACAGAGTTAAATTCTGTCCTGACCATTGTGAATATTACACTAGTTTTGTAGATAACTGAACATGGTATTAGCCAAGGAGTAATGCAATCCCATGGGCTTTCTCTCCAAGTAAAGTGATTAATTAATAGGGATGAGATAACAAGGTGCATAAAATATGATTCATCCATGATCTCTGCAGAAGTTCCRGCCTAGTTCCATGAATTAATTTTCTTTTTTTTGCCTACTTTGGAATTCTTGGGTCTGTTGGGAAGCAGAAGGGCTAAAGTACCAAGAGAAAGGTCATTCTCCACATATTTCTTGCCCAAATGAAGGCATTGAATTTGTTTGCTCAGCAAAGCTGAATAGTTTGGAAAAGCTTTTTTACATGCTTATCAAAACCAAATGCTGGCTGTTTAGCCAGTGTGTGCAAGAAGCCGGCCTTGCTGAGAAAGCTGTCTCACTAGCTGCCAGGGCCTTCCCTGCATTCCACYCAGGTTGGATATACTGTTTTATATCATTATTATGTAAATAGAGCAGAGCCCCACACATACTAAATTGAATCGGATGTGTGATCATGGARTAATAGGACAGCTTTATATCCGTTCCAAATGGATAGATGGATTCAATAATAACTGTTATTCGTGATGTCCAGAGTGAGATTATTTTTTGATTTCTGACAAAGGAATCATTTCTCAGAGAGTGACTAGAAAACACACAGTCAGCTCTTGAGCTTTGTGTGCTTTTGACTTACGTTTGAGCAGAGCTCATGGAAAGTGCAGGAGGAGGGACCGGCTGCTCCCCGGCATGGTCTGCTGAAAGCTGCTCTGCTCTTGCCTCTTGCACCCACCAATCCTCATTGCTTTCCAATTTAATAAGCTGTAATTTGTAACTAAGTTATGTGTGAAAATCTCTCTGGGCTGTGTCATGTTCACRGGCTGACCCTTCTGTTAATTTTTTCTCTTTGCGTCTTAAATCCTGAGTTCCAGGCTTGGCTAAGGCCATCTCTTGTTTAGCTGTGGCAGTTGGYGCGGGTAGGAGATTTTAGCAGCTCTTGCAATGCGGTGAAGATGAGAGAGAAAAGCTGCAGACTGGGGTGGAGGGGAATTGGTGCATGTGTCTTTTCTCACACTGTCTTTGAAGCAGAAACATCTGCTGAAACCCGTAAACAGCTGAGTTAGCAATAGCACATCGTGCTGCCAAGCAGCTCTGCTTCCCCCTCAAACTTCCACGGCGGAGGAAATATATCAGCCAAGCAACAAAAAAGGAAGAAAATTTAGGAGAAATAACCAAAAGCCAAACCTTTCTAAAGTATAGTGAATATGTTTCCTGGTAGTATTCATCAAAGCAAATTGAGATATGTTCCTTGAATGCATAAGCACATTGTACTGTCGCTTTTTGAGGAATTCTGTAATAACAAAACTCCTCTGAACTCATCTGATTTGAGTTTTATTGCAGATATAATACACAACAGTCCTAAGCACACAAGTCCCATGCTTATTTTTCTCCTCCAAAAGGTTGGTGAGCATCTCATTCTTATGCTTAGTGTTGGGCAGATGACATTTCTAGAAAATTTATTACAGTCTCATAGAAGTGAATTGGATGATTCTAAAAGAGTTGTTCCATCCCATGCTTCTGTCAGTGACTCATCATCTGAAGATAGTAAATACCACCTTTGCAGTTCTTTGGGCAAACCAGAATATGTTAGGCAAATGAACTGCTTCTTTCTGYATCTCCTTACTGATACTGATTTGCACACTGCATTTTTTCCCTCTTTTAAGAAACTCAGAATGGGTTTAAATGCATTATATTAACCTCTGTCTTGACACCCGTCACATACTTTCCACTAGGAGATAGTTCCAATGGAAATAATAATTTCATAAGCACATGAAAATTATTGCCTAAAATGAGTTATCAGGTTGGTTCAGGGTTTACAGAGGAAGTTTAGTCTTCATAACCGCTTGGCAGACCTRGCTGTGGTTGCATTAACACCAGTTTAAATTGATTCACCTCTGCTGAATTGAGTGAAATGAATCTACTGATTCTTATGTTATTGCTAACAGTATCAAACCTGGCATGATCAAAATGTGTTCAGCATTTAGGTCAACACTTCTTCTCTTGTTGTCGCCGTGCTTTGGATAACACCAGCACTGCATCAACATCCACAAAACCCAAATCTCCTGTGTTTAACTTAGGAATGTTCCTGCCATGACCAGGTTTCCAGTGAATACAGGTACTTGTTATTTAGGCAAGACGCAGCGCAGTGGGGTCCTAGCCCACGACAAGGCCCCTACTCTTAATAATATGTAGTTGCCTCCTTTATTTGCCTATAGCTCTGGGTCTCTCCTGGTGAAGGCCCATCTGAAGCTTTTGCAAGCTAATACAGGGAGCAGGTTGCTCTGTTCTATAGCTGTAATAACCAGCAGGGCTTCGCAGTGAAGGAAGCAACATCATTATTGTTCCCAAAGCGCTTTCCAGTGCGCAAGCACTGTCAGCAGGCAGAGCAGTTTGTGTAATTCAAGCTGCAGATAGCACAAATTAGCAAGACTGAGGACTCCTCGTATTCTGTTATGATGGATTCCAGTTAATTCTCCCTGCATGTTTTACACAGAGAAAGTATATGCTGAGAAAATAAGAATCTTTGCCTGTTATAAACAGAGCAGCTCCTGTAGTCTAAAAAATAGCTTGTATCACATGAGATCATTGCAGCTCCCCAGACATAAATGTCTTAGGCAAGCAAGAGTGGTTACTCCGTTGGCTTCTCTAAGCCATCATTTGCAAGTGATCATTTGCCTACTATTGCAGCAGCAGGGCTACAGCTGGTATTTCACATTAGAGGTACGAAGGAAGATGTTGTTTTTCTTCTCTATCACTTCATGGTGATCGTCAGCAAATGCTGCCGTTTTAAAAAGGCAACCTTTCTTTTCTGAGCTCTGTAGACACAGTCCCTTAAGTGTAAGTCAGTGTGGGATTTGTCTAGTTGTGTCAAGTGCTTGTATGAATCACCTGGTTTGAGCTGCTTTCTCCTACGTAAATTGGTGGCCCTGAGGGGAGATAGGAAGTGTTTGGAGGATCATATATATTTCTGGCAATTGGACAAGAGAGAAGCAGGCTGCTCTTTTGAAAGGCAGAAGTGTCTGAGAGTCCTCAAAAAATTGATTATGATCCATCAAAACCTGCCTAAATAAGATCCCTGGGGTTCCGCTGCTTTTGGTAGGCAATATTGTGTAATTAAGCTTGGTAAGCGTGTTCTTTTATAACACTTTCAAAATTGATAATGAAAAATGAAATTGGAGTAGCTACACAAAATTTGCCAATGTGTTTTGACAGCCCATTTTCTTACGCAAAGAAATTCAGTATTTTTTCCTGCAAAACTCCGTGGTACATCCCTATTACTTTGAAAGGTCAGAATTAGGAGTGTTTGTAGCTGCAATACGTGGGCGCAGATCTGCTGAAACGATGTTTGTCAGCTGGGACTTTGGCCCACTGCCTTTAACAAAATGCTCAGATATCTCTTGCATATATACCAATATACCAACAATTTCACTGGAAAGCAAGTTTATTAAAGCAAACTGAGATGCTTGGTGCTCTGGGGGTTTTGGTAGATGAATGCTAAATTCCTGGTTGCTTTACAGGTATTTCAATTCCAGTTAAAAATCCAGGGAATAAATCTTTTCAGTGGGTAAAAATTTCATTTGAAGTCTGAATTTCACCCCAATTGCAGACTAGATTTTTAATGTTCCCTCCTTCCTTCTGACATGCAGTTCAATAAACTAAATAATCTCTTTCCCGTTCAAAGCCGTGAAGAGCAGCTTGCACGCTCCCATTACATGTGTATACCTGCATACATGATTTTAATTATTACAAAAGGAGTTTTAAGTAGTACCCCATTGATTTTTGGCTTCCATGCTGCAAATTAATGGACTGAGCATGCACTCTTTGTAATCACAGTACTAGAAATTCAATAATGACACTGCCGGAGTATTTGAATGACCTTAACCACTGAATTCATTCCAATTTCAACTACTTTTAATGAGACTGGCATATTTAGCAATGTTATTGGGTGGCTTAAGAGCACTCTATCCTGTCAGCCAGAGCATTCCTGATAGCCAACTAACAAGAAATTCAATGTTTATACATCTTCTTTTACCCAAAATAATTCACAGCTTGTGTGTGACAGTGTTCGTTGGAATGCACTAGGTGAGAGAAATCTGTATTGTATGTAACTTGCACGAAATATTCCATTATAACTTCTAGATTTCAACCAAATCAAAACTCACCCAGTAGCACTGAGAATCCCCAAGGAGAGTAAACTTCCTGGTTAGTTTAGCAGCTGTTCAGCTAAGTTTAGAGGCTTGAATTGTATTTGATTATAATTTCTTTTGGCATTTTTGTTGTCTCTGAAAGAAGTGYGATAGAAAGGTGAGGCTGTCCACTTGGAGATGCTATTTCTCAATTTTTGTCTTGAGGAATGTTCAGAAATTTAATGAGACTTGGTGGAAAGGAATATTTAAAGATAGATATTGTTCAGTGCTGCTATCTGTGTGCACGTAGTTGCTCTGTTTGGTTACACCTATATGAACTCCTCACAGTGAGCTAAACTCCTATGCATTGCAAATGAACACATAAGACTACATCAGAAATAAGAGCAATCCTCAGTGATGCTCTTACTTGGAATAGGTAACCTAGAAACATGATGGTAAGTGTAGGAGACTTGATTGCTAAGAATTGGCTAGAAACGCAGCTTTTGCTAACGTTGTTCCCATTCAAAAAGGGAATTGATGCCATGTTCTGTTAATCAAAACTGCATGCATTATTTTGACAGGCAGCCTCTCCTGCTCTTTTCACTATTCCTGGGGCTGATAGAATTGCTGAGGTGAGAGGAAACATGTAGTCACCAAACATTATATGATGGCCATAGCCTTCAGTGATGCAAATCAGTAGAGATTTGTTGTGCATCTGAACCACCGTGTGCATGTAGAATAAAATCTGAGACGATGGCCAGAGTCACAGGACCAACCTCCATGKAGAGCAGAGCCCAGCGTGTTAGAGCACAGGAGTTTTTACAGACCCAGTGTGAACATGAGTTGGATGGATAGATGTTTTAACTACTAAAATGAACTAAATCTACATCATATTTTCCATATCTCCCCTGTTGAGTTCCCTTGTATCTCAGAGAGGGAGACTTTATTTCAATGACACTCTCTCAAGAGTAAAATTGTCCCTTATTTGAGGTAAACAGGTGACTGAAATATTTGTCTGGCTGCTTTTACTGTTTCTGTGTTCTGTGGGCTTGCCCGGACTGCAGGGAGAAGCACTTGATATGTCCGAGCAGAATAGGAACCAAGAGGAGCTTGTCCAGGCCAAGCCCCTCGCAAGCCTTCCAAAGCTTTTTGTCTCATTAAAATCAAATGTGGTTTACATGAGCATTTCCACTATTCCCCTCCTTGTCTCTGTACTATTTTTTCTCAAATTCTAATGCTTCTGACTCCAGTGGCCACAGCCTTAAGTTACCATCCCACACTGAGTAGCTTGATGGCAATAATCCTCTGTAGGGAAGAAGAGTTTCAACACATGGGACTTTGTAGGTCCCTGGTTCCATTGCTGGTGCTGGCTTCCTTCCATGCATTCCTATCCACTCGGCCGTGGAAAGAGGCTCAGAGACTTTCCAYGTTGCTTTAAGTCAGTGACAATATTTTGACATTTGTGCAAGGGAATGTATATATCCACACCCAAATCCATCTCCATGGAGACTGAAATAAACCATGATGACATCTGAAAATCTATTTTTGCAAATTCTGAGCTTGCAGGGTTTTCCAGAGCTTCCTTAAAGGACATAGGGTTAACCTTCAAAGTCTGGCTTCCCTCCAGTCTCTTCTGTAAACTGGTGTCCACTTCCATCTGTCYACTCTGTCTATTTTATGGTAGAAAACACCTACCTAACTTCTCCCTCCTCTAAAATCTATTCTGGGGATATTGGTCATTATTCATCTATTTGATATTCCGTGTTAAAAATACTAAACGTACTCAGCACAGTTCTCTCCGGTTTCGGTCAAATCCTCATTGATTTGACCGAAAGGACAGGAAGGACATTGATTTGATTAATTACTCATTTGTAGCAGGAATACACTAGAAGTTGTTGGAGTGACCTCCAGATCATCTAATGGCTGATTCGTGGGAACTCGGTCACAAGCTGGACATTGGTCCATATCAGGCTCTGAGGCTTTAGTGTCCGATGTGGGAAATTTCTCTTAAATTTCTCTTAAATTTCTCTTAAACTTTCCTCTAGCCCTGGGGACTCTGTCATTACCTGGAGGACCTGTAGTCTCTGCTGCTTCACTACTAAAGCCACGGCAAGCAAGAGAAGGTGCTGCTGCCAGTTCTAGGTGTCTACATTTTTTATCCTTGTCCCCCTAACAAAGCTTTTAGATCATTCCCTAAAAAAGCCCTTTACGAGAAGAAATCTGTGGTGCTGTWTTTGCTGGTGACCTGCCTGCAACGGGCTGCATTACCAAAGGCAATGCCTTTGAATCTGAAAAATACAGACAGGTAGGGCCTGTGATATTGTTGGTACAAAGCAAGCCTTTGAAAAGCACAAAGTTTCAGATCCTTTTTGGTAATGGAAAGTGTTATTTTCAAAAGCACCATTTGACGTTTAGGAGATTAACTGGTACTGACTTCCAGTGTGAGTCGGGCTCTGGAGTATCTGAGTCACTTTGGAAGCCTGAGTTGGCCATCTGTTTCACTCGGGCTTTGCAGCACCAAGCAATGCTCAAATACTTTGATGAGTAGAGGTTGCAATACCTAGATTTTAAAGAAGAGTWGTTTCAGTCATTTGGCACCTGTAGGGATTTTCAGAAGCACTGGGGCCTCTAATTCCCACTGCCTGAGAGAAGGCAGATATGTTTGAAAGCAACTGCAGTCAGGCACGCTTGTGCTTTTGAAAACCTCAGGGTTTAGGGTTTTTCTAGAAATTTCACTTGTCTTCCACATTATTTTGTTTGCAGTATTGAGCACTATGTTTTTGTACTCATAGTGCTTGATGGAAATGGTTGTGTAGTGATACCACTGTATTTTTTGATGACAAAAACACTCACTTGGCRAATTTCAGCCAGTGCTCGGTCTGGCTTCTGGATCCAGGGGACATTGAGTCTATGTTCCCAAAATTTGTTAGAGCAGCGTGCCAGTCAGAGAGAGACAGTGACAGGCTCAGTCTATCTCCAGTTCATTTTGCATACATTTTTTTTCCAGTTTTTCCTGACAAATATTTTCCAWGCCAGTCAGTTTGTCCCAGATAAACTCTCTCATAGATATACATCAGCAGAGAATTTGAAATCTAATGGGTATGGCTATGGCTAGGTACCTTTCAGAGGACTTGATGACATGACTGTATCTCAACAAACATTTCTTACTTCAAGATTTTAAAGTATTTGTAGCTACCGTTTTTTTGTTTAAAGGTGGTACTGCATTTTTTGTCCATTATTTTTAAGTACATTTTGATTATTGTTGGTTTAGAACAATGGATACTGTTCAGGTTTATTCCAATAGCTGGAATATATATTTATAAAGACTTTATAAAGTCTTTTTTGTGATTTCTTGATGTTAACATGAGTTAAACATTAATTGCACTTTCTGGACAGGATGGAGCTGGATTAGCTAGCAAGATAGTAGACGGCAAATCATTTACAAAGGATTTGATCCCGACTTTAAGCTCACTGATTTCCTTTAGTGCAATGTCAAAGTACTCAAAGCCTCACTTACATTCTAGGCAGAGTTCTGCAAAACCTTAAGTACTCAGTTTTACTAGTAGTCTGAGTCCTCATTTCTCCAGTGACCTTCTGTATGATCTTGGTCAAGCCACTTCATCTTTCTGTTTCTAGCTTGTATATTTTAACATAGGATAGGGGCACTGTTCCCTTGAGAGCTGTGAATAAAAGGTTCTATCCAAAAGCAGCAAGATGAAGATATTAATATTGTTATTATTGTTACTGTTTTGTATTATTTAAGAAACATGTTCTTATGGTCCAATGTATTATGTGAATAAACCTGCTAAAGGCAGCAGAACCGTTTTCACGTTGGAAGTGCCTTGCTGGASAGTGGCCAGAATGCAGTAAAGAGCCTAAAACCAGTAAATATTCCCCAAGACACTGAGCAGCAGGAACTATGGTTCAGAGCCRTATGAGAAGTATGGATTAATATATAATTATCATCAGGATTTAAAGTCATTCAAGAGGCGTAGTCTATTTTGCATGTGAACAAAATGTAGGTCTTGGGGGAGTCTGTCTCAGCTAAATCTGCTCATGTGTAAATYCTCTTTTTTAGGCTTTATATTTTGTAATCATTGTAATTTAAATTCAGCTACAGTGCGCAGGATTTGCACATCTTGCCACCATTAAGGAAGTCAATAGGAGCTGTGCGTCCTGCTCGCTGTAGCTGCCCTCCAACAATTAACTCCTTCCACTCCCCTAAATGAGGCACAGCAGCAACCCTCGAGACAGCCTGGTGAGGAACTCGGCCTGGGAAACAGGCATATGGGGAACAACTGAGTCATTTTGTACTAGTCTGCTCATTCCTGTCGTGTTCCTGACATGTTCAGCTGCTGACTTGGCTGTAGGGGTAAGCAGAGCATCCCCTGGCTTCGGTGCCAGGTGATCAGAGCACCGGGCAGTGCTTTCCCTGGACACTGCGTCCCATCCTGATGTTTATTTGGCATCTTTTCCACCACGTGCATTGCTTGGCAGTATCAGCTGCATATGTTCTCCCTGGCTAACCAAATTCGTCCATTCACCACCAAAGCAAACTGATACAAGGACAGGCAGCCCCAGATAATAAGGCTTTCCAGCAGAAAATACTGCCTTCTGCTATTACCCCTTTTTACTGTTCCTTCGAATGCTTCCRTTTTATATCAAAAAAGAGGTGATTGTTTTGCAGGCAACAGCCTTCCAGAAATGACAAATGTCACTTTTCCCGTTGAAAAGAGGGGCAGATGTTCCAGAGAACAAGAGGGAGGGAGGAAAATACCCAGGCTTTTACCCACCAGACTCGTCTGAACTTTTATCCTGTACTCAAAAGGATAGAATTGAAACCCACAGGAGAATATTGAATGTTACTTCACCTTAATCATCCCTGCTAAGTATTATGATTGCAAGAAARGGATCTGTAATATCCACATTATATACAGAACATTTTATTAATTCAGTGAGACAGTTGGGGTAGGCGCTCTTTTTTTTTTTTTTTCCTGGAGGAAATAGTAAAATTTGACAGGTAATTTTGTAAATGAAGACAGTAAACATCTGTTGAAGATGATAATGTCTGAGTGGTTTTGTTGTTTCTGTGAAAACTTAGTTACACTCAGTTTAGATTAATTTTTCATTGTCTTCTGTTAAGTGAGAATTGCTTACACGGCTACTTCAAATGGAACCTTGATTGCTTTCCATCTATTGCCAAAACCATAAAAGACAAAAAAATCAAACGCATAAAAACATTTATGAGCAGTGATACAATAAATTCATGCTATAGTGCATTTTAATTTGATAAATTAAAGTTTTGCTCTGCAGCAGTTTGTGTTCCTGTGTGTGTGGGAGGAGTATGTACATTAGCCATTTACATTCAAAACTGCATTAAACAGCAGTAAAAGCCATTCTAGCTGCTGTTGGGAGCTTTTGGTGGGGTATTATGGAAGTCCCCACCAGTCTGAGTGGTACTGGGGAGAAATGAAATGAAATGTATTCCTGGAAAAGGAAGTGCAAGCGTAATCTCGTGGCAGGACCAGCAGATGGGGATCTAGAAGATGGAGYTGCAGCTCACACCTCATCCCCTGGTTTCTATGGACCTCTGCAAATGCTGCTGAGTAGCGTGGAGGAAAGGGCAGATCTTTGGGCTTGGGTACTGAAACGAGAGCCACGTCCAGTGTCCATCTGCTGCTGAGATTCAGCATGAGATGAGACAGGTCACTCTATTCTCAGTGACTTATTTCTACATTTATAAATGGGCTAATAAACTTTTTATTATTAATAATAATTATTATTCTCTGTATTCTCTTGGAATGTAAAACCATCCTTTGGTGGATAATCAACAACAGAGCAGCAGTGTGCTGGTATTCAGTGGGATACTGTATAAGGAAAGAAAACATAATAACTGCAAAGAGCCTAAGCCATAATTCAGTCCCGCTTTGAAGTACTTGGGAGGCATTTGCAGCTTCTGCTGACTCTCTGCATATGGATGATTTCACCCGGGATGGATATTTCCTTGACTCTGAGAAAGTGCTCAGGATCTGTTGTTTGTGAGTTTGCGGAAGGATCAGGCGAGTGTGAATGAAGGTCATTTGTTTTGTTTGCCCRTTCATACACTTAATAACACCTGAATCCTGTTCTGACCTTTTACAGAATTTTGTTTTGGCATAAATGTCAGGAAATGCAGCCAGGAACGAGAATCTCAATAAATATATTGCCAGGGTTTAAGCTGTAGCATGGGCTTGGTAGAGAACAGATATTTAGGCAGCCTTAATGATTTTTGAAACATTTCTTATTACCCACTGCTTCATGAATACTTTTGAAAGTTCTTCCTAATACTCATCATTTTCCTTTTGCAAAGTTTCTCCCCATGAAAAGCATTGTTCAGCAGAGAAATAACTGTCTCTTTAACGAATTGATATTTCAAAGTTCACTACAGAGACATTTTTTTAGCTTCTTCATCCAAAAAGTTCAACTCRGATGTCTCAATACATTTTTAAGGAGCTCCTGCTTTTCTTCTATTGAACCAATTCTCTAACAGGCTTAATAGAAGGACAGGCAAGACAAATGACTAGTGTGAGATCATGTAGTTAGTCCCTGACCCCAGAAAGGGCTTTGACCCAGCCTCTTTAACACGAGAGCACGTGGTATTTTCATGAGCCAACAGCAAAGTGCGAGCTGAGATTCCTGCCATTTAACCCAGAATCAGCTACCAGAGCTTTGAAGTAGAGAAAGAGAAAGGGATGGCAAGTGAGCAAAGGGAATTTGTCTGTAAATAGAAGATTTGATATGAATCCCATTCGGCAGCCTTCCTCTGCATGGAACGGGCCCTGCTGATACGGTGCAGTGTTGAATAGGGCTGGCAGTAGATGTTGGCGAGGTGAAGATGATGGAAATCTGATGGGCAGGTTAAGAACTACCTTGAGGAAGGGAAGTAAATTGATTTAAGCTTGACAAACTTTGCCTGTCCAACATGACGTTTGGGTCTCCATTATTTCCCACTACGTGCACACATACACAGAGAGCRTTTCATTTGTAAGTGCAATTTTCTCCATTTTTCACCTTGTCACAGATATTTTTGTGCTTGCCAGTAAAGTACGTCAATAATTAACAAAACCTCTTTTATCTGATGGCACAGTTTACTACATGGAAGTAGTAAACATTTATTTAATATGGTCACCTAAGATCTCTGTTTTTCTCTTCTGTTTCTCTGTCCACTTCACCAAGACCTCCTCATTCCATGAACCACGTCATCAGCAAGAAGAATCAAATCTAAATGCCCTAATGTTGGGAAATTCTGTCCGTAAACACTACCTGACATCTCCTGAGGATGAAGAGATGATCTCCAATAGCCCAAAGTACCTCTTCCTTTCCTAGACACAATTTTAACTTTGTTTATGAATATTTGGTGTTCCAAATTCCTATAATTCCCTCTTTTTTATGTTAAAAATGTTCCAGTTGCTTTGGGAAACCCTTTAAAAATGGCTCATAAATGCCAAATCTCTATAAAGAGATTTGTGTAGCTAGATATCACAGTCATCCCACCTGCAGAAATACAAACTGATTTGCCTGTGAAATGTAATTCCTGAAAGAGATTGTCACTACAAATCTTTAATAACGTTTCTCCATTTTCAAAAATCATTTAGGTTAAATGGCATGTAGTTATGAGCATGTCCAGAGTGTCTAACAGTCTCAGAAGACCCATCCTACCCAGAATATCTTCGTCTCATTCTTCCTGGTGCAGACTGTATGCTCTGAAGTCAGMAACAGTCAGATACGATTTACATGAATAAGGGGCTTGGATCAAGTCGCTGCCTGATTGTCATTTTCTTCACCATTCAATGCTGAATATTCTGGTGGAATAGGCAACATCAGCCTGCAAGTGGCTTTCTGCTGGTGGGAAAGGTCATCTCGTGGTTTGTTGAGCATCAAAAAATGCTTAAAACACGGCCGGACTTCTCTATAACCAGACCTTACAGCTTGGGAGAGGGCCTGTGGCTACAAGAGAGATGACGATGATATGGTGGCCTTCTTCCCACTGAAATCAAAAGCAGAATGCCAATTGACCTGAGTGGAAGTAAGGTCAGGAGCAAAGTGTCACATGTGAAACATTTCACTGTTGTCACTGCACTGATTTTTCAGACACATAGGGATGCTTAGCAGTGTTCCCTTTGCAGCTCCAAGAGCTTTGAGAGATGTTGACACAAATTTTAAAAGATGGATCATTTCCTGCATCCTACAGTTTCGGTACTTAAAGGAAAAGGGCTGCGTGCAGAGGGGAATAATAATGTGTCCATGATTCACTTCTTTTATAATCTTTTTCTGAAGAGGATGCATCTGACAGATCCCTACCCTAGGAAAATCAAACTACATTAAGTTGCTGTAGCTGGGAAGGGGCTGGAAGGTGCAAACTTCTTTATATTCCTGCTCTTAATTTCAAAGACCACCCAGTCAGTGCTTGGCTGCCATCCTTCCCCCTCCCAGAGCTTTCTTTCAGCATTGCTCCTGCAAGCCTGTTTTGTCAAATCAGGTTCATATCTCGCGTGGACTTTCCACCACCCCAACCCGCACGGATACGAAGTGCCCAGAAACGCTTGGGCCACTCGTTTTGTGTTACTTCAGAGCCTTAWAAAAGKGGACTTCCATCCATCAAGTTCCTCCTGTCCCACCAAGTGAAGTGTAGAAGTCAGGAAAGAGCAGGAATGGGAACTAATATTGYTTCAGACTTCAATACCAAAGGAAAAGTTTGKTTTTTTTCAAATGTTTRTTCCTCCTTGACAGTGTCCCCTTAATGTCATTTGTATGATTACATAGAAGCCTATTTCACCTCCGGCAGAAAGGCAAAGCAAAGGAGGTATAAAAAGGAATTAATGTTTTCTTGGAAGGAAAATCACAGTAGATTCTCTTTGCTCCRGGCTGTGAAACAAACATAACTATATGGTGCATAGAGAGATTTTGTGCTATACTCTTGTTTATTGCTTTGTTTAATAAAAAGATCATGGTTGTTTAAAGAGTATGTTGATATCTTGCAGTGTATGGGTCCCAGTGGTCCTCCTACGCTTTTCCTGTGGGTCAAATTCAGACGAAAATTCTTTTTCTAGTGATGGAAAGTCACCTCTGTAAATCAGGACATCTCTCAAAAGCCTCATCCGAATCTGTGGTAATAAGGAAGTATTTTCTTACTTTGAACCAGAGACTGATTTAAGAAATTTGAAAGTGAGCCCTGCCAACAKATTGGACTTAGCTATTTTCTAATTGAGGTTCTGTAGGGACAAAACAGATACAAACAAAACAGAGATGCCAGAATCATTGCTTGAAAGTTGTYTTTTTGGAGTTTATGTGTATGCATTCTGTCAGTAGGGTAGGCGCTTGCTTCTCTCACAGGCCATTTAACATTAGGATCGTGTCTCCTTCATTTGTCTTTTTGAAATATTGAGGACACATTGCTCTTCATGTGCCTGACAGGCAGAGAGAAACGTCTGCAGTGTGCCTGAAAACGGATGTCCGCTCTCAGCTCTTAGAAGAAACATTTTAGCTGCAAATACAAATATTCCGTTGTCGTCCAGTGACATCTTTAAAAAGTAGCTGGCAGCTCCTAGAAACTTTGATGAGCATTTAGTTTAGAGACAGTTCCAGTACTGTAGCAGATATATTCTGTATTTCTCTCCTTTCTCTTTCTATTAAGCAGCAGTGTCAGATGGGACTGCCAAGAAACAAAGATCTAGGACTTTTTTCTCCATACAAAAATGCTGACTCTAAACCTGAAGTCTCCATCCTGCTGGTGACAATATTTTCATCTCCACAACAAGCAAGTGCAACATCAGTAACAGAAAATGACTTTTCTACTTTTACTTTTTTTAACTCCACTCTTAAGACCAGAATGCTTTTGCCCTGGAAAATGCTTGCCTTGCTCCAAGTAGAAATATTGTTTTCTGTAGAAAAATACAACTTGCTTGTATTAAAAAAGAGAACTTTTTGATTGCAGCTGTGATGATTTTAACCATAATACTACATCAAGATGCTCCTAGGAGGGAGAAGTCACTGGTTAATACGTATTGTCCTTTCAGTACAATGGGCATAAGGAGAAAGAAAAGTACAATTACCCAGAAGTGAAAGGATGAACTTTCTAGGGAGATGCTGAAATACGCAGAAATCCAAACAAATATAGTATAATCTCAAATCTCTCAGCCCTGACAGTATCCTTTTAAATGACTCTCTAAAAATGCTAATTGCACATCATACGCTCTTCAGCAGTGACATTTCTGCCATTGAATGTCATGGGGACATTTTTCATTTTATTATCCTCATACAAGGGAAGTGAACTGGTAGAGGGAGCCACCAAATAAGTGTATTGTTAAACCTAATGGATCTACCTCTGATATTTATGTTGGTCTAGCTTTTAATAAGCTTCTTTTTCAGTTTACAATGAAAGAGCTCTGTGGGTGGCTTCTGGAAGGCTGTATTGTGAAGCTTTGCTTTATGAACTGTAACATAAAGATTTGTCCATTAAATTTCCAGAGCTGCAGATGCTGAAAGCCCTCGGGTCCCCGAGTTTGGTAAATTTGAATAGGAGCTGCCTTCTAAGCACAGACCGTGCAAGTCAGTCACATCACTGTCAGACTTCCACGGGATCTTCACTGCCCTTAGCATTTTCCATCATACGTTTGTATTTTAAATGTGCAGAAAGGAAGGAAAGAGAAGAAGGAGGAAGAAAAGGAGAAAGGGGAAGTGAAATAAAGCATCCCGACACGTGTTTTTGGGCATTTTTTTGCACCAGTTACGTAATTGTCACTGACATCCAACCTTCTCCCAAACAGGCCACTCCAGGCCTGGCATCTCCTGCCTGTTTCACCCAGGTCTATGATCTTTATGCAAGGAAACACTCTGAGATAAATCCTCAAATCACCACCAAGCTAACCCCGAGTTACACGTRTAACAAACATCAGTCCCTTCATGCTTCACACGTGCTCTCCTCCTCCTTGTGCTGCCTCTCCAGGGCGCCTGGCTGGTTGTGCCTTCTCCCTGCTTCGACAACCAGGATGACGTGCTATTATCCCAAGCCTATCCCAAGGAGGAATTAGCAACTTCTTTCTCTGCCAGCACTCAGCTTTAAGGAGACCCATGCAGATGAAAAAGGATTCCCTTCCTAAAGCTAGAATTTCTTTTTTTGCCATCTAAGCCAGGTTGCTGCTGTTCCCTGCAGCTTCTAATGTGAGGAGCTCCACACAAACTGAGTTTGCTCTGTGGTGAAATTGAAGCTGTGGAGCTTATTTCTCAAAGGATGCAGCTCATTCCAAGATCTTTTACTGTCTATTTAGGCAGCTTTACAGACACCTAGAAAAGCTCCTCAGCTAAATGGAGATCCCTTTGGAGCGCTGCCGCTACGCAGTTTAACGTCGGTGCTTCTGATCTTAAGGAGAAATAAGAAAAGAAAACAAGCTTTACTTTCTTTGTGCATTGGAATTAGAGAAGCTGCCCTCCTGGTGCAGTGCAATGCAAAATGCAATGCATGGCAGGGCACAGGCTTTGCTTTGCAGCCTCCCAGGAAGTGATCATGGCCAGAAAGTTTGAAAAAATGTTTATTTTGCCCCGGGGTTGCTTTTTCCTTATTGTTCAACACTCATATGTTGTTTTCCTTTAGGATACCATTAGGTGCATGCTTTGTTTACATCAACTGCCTCTATGAAATGCAGATGTTCTATCAGCTTTGCATGCCTGCTGGATGTTTACCTTTCCGGGTGCTTTTCCAATTGACAAATGCAGGTAGCCAGCTGGAAAGGAATGGGCATCTATATGCCCAAATATTTTTCAAGCTTCAAGCATAGCCCAGAAGCAGATATGCTAGCAGAACAGTACAAAAGAAACAACAAAAAAAGTAAAAGCAAAAGCCATATAACCTGGAATCGGAAGACACCTGACTTGCAATTTAGATGTGCATTTCACACATCTGCTTTCCATATGCAGTTGCATATACATAAATGTGATTTATGTAGCCATCTGATTCATAATGCAGTTGCATGTTGAGTTCTTTTAAAAACAGATGCTAATGGTTTTTATCACCTAAATGCACATGAGCAATACCTGGAGGGATGTCGTACATAGGAGTCAGCTTTTACCCGGCATTTTTTTCTGTGTCATTTGAAGAAGGCATTAGACTACAAGTGCCTGGAGGCAGTCTGGTGTTAGTAACTGCTTATTAAAGAAATCAATAGCTAATATCCACAAAGCTGAAATGTTGTCACTGGAAAGAGTAGCCTATTTGGGATTAGTCCAGTAGCCAAGCCCTCCTTCATCTGTTTGCCGTATTTTGATCTTATTTCAAAAACTGGCAGCTAATTTTGGGTACTTTGAGTTCTTCTTACCCTTCTGGGAGACAACCGTTTGGCACCTGAGATTTCATACACAAGAAGTGCTGCTCTGTCGCTGCATCGTGATGCTCAGCAGCATCCGCAGGCAGGACTGGGCCTGAGCCACAGACAGGACTGAAGGAGAAGGCAGAGCCATCCAAGCCACACATGGATTTGGGGTATGGAAAACCTTATCCCATATCAATTCCAGCTGCACTGCTCTTTAAAAGTGGAATAAAGCACACACACACGTACGCAAGACATTTGTAATCAGCAAAAACCTTTAAGCAGTCTGCTTTTCCAAAGGTGTTCACCACTCTCTGAACACATTAAAGGTGAATGGTAAAACAGGCTTTTTTCTTTTCTTTTCTTTTCTTTTCTTTTCTTTTCTTTTCTTTTCTTTTCTTTTCTTTTCTTTTCTTTTCTTTTCTTTTCTTTTCTTTTCTTTTC
>NW_020455204.1:6349226-6464328 GCF_003342845.1 Nothoprocta perdicaria | reverse complement strand
CATGTTTAATCTACTCTTATGTTGCTGCTTTGAGCAGGTTGAAGCAGCTCTATAATCCAGTCCTGATTGGAACAGTTCCAGCTTCCCTTTTCTGACATTTTCAAATTGAAGTTGTTGTGGTTTTGGGGTTTTTTCTGAAAGTGCTGGGTTTGGAGTGAATGTCTGTGGCAATCTCTGCTCAGGGTCTCCTTTTCAGTGATGTCACTTGGAAGATTTTCAGTACTTAAGCATTTGTTATCTCCAAAAGAGGAAAATACTGCTTACTTACAGTGGCTCTGGAGAAATTCCAGCACTGAATGAATGCTAAGTAGTAAATGCCCTTCACAGAGGAAGGAAGAGATGATGAATCACTGAGAAAGCTTATTTTTTGGAGAAATCAGCCAATGTAATTTATTATCTGAACTTATACAAAGACATTAGCAGACTAATATCTTGCGCAAACTGCACGGAAAACAAAATAAAAGTGGGAGAAGATGGTAGCTCACCACTGGGGTGGGCATGTAGCCTTTTCATAAYGGTACCAGTGTGAGGCTGAGCGTCACACACATTTTTCCTTTGGAAAAAACTAAAATCAATCTCGTCTGCCTGGCTGGGTGTGATGTAGTATCAGAGAAGACTAATGAGCYTCATATCCTGAGCACAGCATTGATTACTGATTAGTGACTTTAAGAGTGAATGGAGTGGGAGGTTCCGATGATCCCAGGCAGATCTACCTCCGTTAGGGAATTTCTCCTCCAGCTTTATGTCTGTCCAGACGAGCACCTTTCCCCCTGTACCCTGCTCTAATAAAGAACCTGACGTTTGCTATTTGCTGTAGGACAGCAATCAGCATCACTAACTGAGCTTAGCATCAGTGAGCAAGGCTTGCAAAGGGAAATTCAAGTAGCTAGCACRTACATTTAAATATTGTTTGGGATGAGGTGAAAAAAACAATTGTTCTYGTTATTCAAATGGGAAACAGAGACATAGACCCCATCCCAGGCTCTAACTGTCCTTTGCCACCCTGAAGGTGCATGTTTAGCCTTCTAAGAAATTCCCTGGCATGTGGGAGCTCTCAGCATATTTCAGGGATCAGGCCATACGACTGGTCTGCTCCCGCTTTCCAGCATGGAACAGAATTGAACACAGCTGAGATCATAGCACTCAGGACCTCGGTTTTAAAGGTAGTGTATTCAGGTGYCCAAAGGGGCAGATATATGCCAGGATTTTATTTTATTTGTTATTAMTGTTCCATGATGCCTAATTCCTATTGATTTTATTCTAGCAGTAAGGATCAGTGCGTCGCCTGAGGTCATGCAGGGATGCTGTGGAAGAGCTAGGAAGTGAAATGAGATTTCCTGTCTCCCTCCAATACTTTAATCAAAAGGCTGTGTTTTATATCACATTTTATGACAAGAAAGCTAAGAAACCTTATTAACTAATCCAGCTCTTTGTTCTGAACTGTATGAGGATATCAAGTACAGGATAATATTGTCTGTTTAAGGATATTCACATATATTATGTTGCTCAAGAATTTGCTGGGTTAAACTTTGGATATTTTCCTTTAAAGACCTTCRTCATATTTTTAGTATGGTTATTATCCATGAAAATGTCCTCCCTATATATTAATTGACAAAATAGCTCATCCTTTTCTTTGTCCTCTGCTGGATTTTATGGTTTAAAGATGAAAGCTAGCCTAATATTCCAAAACAAGAAATTTAAACTGCATTTTGTCTCTAGTAGTCGGCATTCTTCCTTAATTACCACGTGCTTTCCACAGTTTTGCATGGGGATTACCTTTCTGAGAGCCTTTATTAATTACCTGCAGGAAGACACTGATATTTAGCCTTTGTACTGCATTTGCTGATCAAGCCTTTCAAGGGAGGGGAAATGAATGGCTCAAGGGAACAGTAATGGGTATTAGAGAATTTAGCTCACAGGTGACTGATGGAAAGACATCTAGGCTGCTAATTACCAACCTTTTGTAGGTAATTTGGAAACAGCAGAAATAGAAGAGGAGAATCTTGTACCACATCATGGCCTGGTAGGAGAGGGAAAGGGGAGTTGGTGTGCAGTTTTTATGTCGTTTAGCAGGTGCTGATGTTGCATTAAGATGTCATTGTCAAACTTGATAGCATTGAAGGGAGAAAAGGGTTGCTAAATTTCTAGCAGGTCAAAGTATTTCTSGTTCTGTAGGGACTTTCAGTAAAAATCTGTTGGACTAAAGGCTGGCTTTAAATGTTTTTAATCTAGTTTTTTTTAAAATTTATCTTCTGAGAGCCACTGTAATAAATCAAAATTATTGATTTAGCTTGTAGCAGTTCTAAGATTCAGTCATTTAAGAGTCGAAACTCCTGTATTACTCAGAGTAATAACGCAGCGCTTGGAAATCTCTCATTGGAGCCTCCCAGTCCACACTTGTAGACAGGCATTCCGCAAAGATTTCTGTTCATTTATGGATCTTACACCCCTATGATACCGTGTTTTAAAATAACTGTGTAAAAGGCTCTGTGCATATCAAAGGGGCTTCCTCCCCTGTGCGAGCGCGCAGTCCAATCCAGCACCGGACAATTAACATATTTATAAATCAGGATAAAGCTGCAGAGTGAAGCGGCTCAGGGGAGCTCTCAATTCAATCAAATTAGGCTCGTGCATTCACCACAGAGCCGTCCCTCAGAAGCCCTGCCTTCCCGCAGCCTCATTTGTAAGCACTGTGCGCTGTGTACTTTAGAAAAGTTTTATAATTACTTGCTGTTCCGGCTGTTGAGCAGTTCTAAATGTTAGATATTAAGGAATCGCTGTTTCAGTCAGTGAACAAGCTCTGAACATTAAATGTGCTTCATGAGAAGTTTTTTTCTCAGCCATTACACATCTCGGAAGGCGTATTTTTTTTCAAGTGGCTGCTTTGCCAGCTGTTGATCATCTCTGTTTCTTCCCTATGAAGAGAGAAGGAGGGGACGGGTGGGAGTGGGGCACTGCGTGGAGCTTTTAGTGCTCCCAGAGCRAGGGGGGGCATTTACTCACCGAGAGAGGTGTTGAAATAATTATGCAGGTCATTCTTAAAGTGGCAATAAAAACTTTGTCTCGTTCCATGCTGATTTGGGGTGCTGTAGGTATTGTGTTTTGCAGAAGAAGCATTTTAGCAAAATTTTAAGAAATTTTAGCTTTTTTTTTTTTTTTTTGGAACTGTTTTTTATAGCCCTCCACCACCAGAGCCTGATACCTTGGGAAGAAGGAGCCCATCTGTTTTATAGACAAGGGAGCTATTTGGCTGAAATAGTGTAAGGGTTCAATAAGGGCTGGAAATCCAAATAAAGTAGGTGGTTTGAAACAGTGTCATAAGGGGCAGCAGCAGTGGTTCCTTCCCCAGAAGAGCTCAGCAGTTATGATGAAGAGTATTCCTCAGCTGGGACGAAGCTGAAATTTAAGATTGACACACAGAAGATCACTTAGGACCCAAATCAAGTATTTTAGTTGCCATTTCCAGTGATATCAGACTCCAGAGAGGGGGAACATATAAGTGAGCTCCTTGCCCAGGTGCTACCAGTGAGCTAGCGCATGTCAGAGCCTCTGTGCCCTTCCTTGTGTGCAGAGCCGAGGTGGCTGAGTTTCTGGCGGAACAGAAGGGACATTAGGGAGTGCGTGGCCTTCACACCCCACCACAGCAGATGGTGCATAAATAGAGCATGGACAGCAAGTCCCTTGCTTGGGTCCTAGAGGATCTCAAGGTGGCAGATGTCACTGTCACAGGTGCAAGAGTGATTCCTATAATGCGGCACTGGGGAGGAAGGAAGACAATTTTCATCTCGCTGGTTTATGGTGGAATTAAATGTTTCTTGAGATTTAGACTATTTCTTGTGGTTCTAGTGCACAGAGAGCCACGGAGGCAATAGCCACCCAGGGCAGCCATTACATAGGGCAGCCTTGGGGAGCAGGAGCTGCCTGGAAAGGAGTTATTTCCATCTCSCACTTGCCACCTGCAGCTCTCTGGTCGTACCCCTGGTGTTGCTACGCTTTGGGTATTGAGAAGCTGCACATTTCACACCTCCCCAGAGGCCGTTTGGAGAAGTGCTCTGATTTCCCAACCAAGGGAAGCTTTCGTGATGTATATTATCTCTTACAGCAGCTTTTATGCGTGCAAAAATTTATTCTCTGTTTAGCATAAGTGAAAGCACTGARATAGTCAATCACATGCAAAAACTTCTCCTCTGTCAGTTACTAAGCCTCAGACCTAGAAACAGAGAAAATAATGGCCTTTCAGGTGTCATTAATCTAAGACATAATGGTGTCTTTAACAGCTAAATGAACACTGTAGCTCAGGTGATTCARGTATCTTTGCATATAATCATGCTTTCAAATAAATTACAAAGTTGAATCCAGTAGGTAGTCATTTGGGGATGTCCCAGAAGGATGTGATCTACAGTTGCTTGGTATTTACAGGTAAAAGATTTATTTAGTAGGAACTCTTCAAATGGGAATAGGCTGATCCTGAGTTTTGAATTGCTAAGTCTTGTTTATCTATCACATTACTACACAAAATCACTCTTTAAATGCATGGAAGAAGCTGAACCACCATCACAAAAGTGTTAGCAAGTCTCTTTTTTGACACTGTAGGGAAACAGCGAGGAAATAAATCTAAAGCATTTGGAAGTATTAAGACTCTTCAGAGTAAGCCATCCAAATGGAAAGCTATGATCAAAATAATAATTATCAGAGGAATGCATTTACTTTTAAAGTAATCTTGCAAAGTAAAGCACAAAATTTGTCTTAAGTAATAAAAATAGTGGTTTCTGTTCAGGAGGCAAAAAGAAAGTATAGCAATTGAGAATAAAAGCGCTTGGTACATAATCAATTCTTAATGGATTTTCTCAGAAATGGACCTTTGTGTATTGTATATTTAACAAAAAGGATAATTGAGGCTGTTTGCTGAATGCATCCAAAGCCGGATGAGGCTAGAACTGGGTTGCTGATGCTAAGCAGGTGCATGTCCTTCTCTTCGTTTTAAAACTATTACAGAGTATGGTGGTTTGAAGTGATGCACTGTGAAGTAACAAGACTTTCTATGCTGAGGAAGGACATTTGGAAAACACCAGAGGAGTTAATGCATACTTTCTGATTCAAATAATTTGTCATATATGTTTTATTCTTAAGAAAACCAGCAGATAGTCCAGTAAATTCTTTTCACACATCTTTTGTTTCTGATAAAGTGAAAGAAATTTAAGGTGAAGGAGGAGAATTTTTGCCTGTCTTTTCCTATCTATTACTCAAATTTTCTTAGCGCTCTTGACTTCACAGTATTTTTTGCCTTTGTTCTTTCTATTTGGTTTTAGTTGCATGGACTCTTAATTTCCAGAGGGTACTTCTAAATCTTGACTAATCTTGTCATTTTGCCACTTCAGCATGCAGATTTTTATAAGGCTTCTGTGCTGCATATACGAACTTCAGYTACACTGAGTTTCATTGCTATGGATTCCTACAGCTCTGAGGCTGTATGTGTACAACGAATATTACTGTCTGTTTTGCTGCACTAATTCCRGTTTCTTCTGTCTTTATGAGCTGCACCAGACATAACTTTGGCCTGTCAGGGTCGTGTTCATCATGTTGCAAGATTAAAGCCCACTTGCAAAATCGTGAAAAATAATAGAGTAATTAAGCAAATATACTTTGCTTTCATCAGACATTTTATCCCAAATTTTAGCCCTTCACATGGTGTTCATAGTTAAAACAGCTGACCCATTTTGAATAATTCCAGACTGTGTGCTCCGAAAAAAAAAGTTGTAGACTGGAAATTGCCTTGTTTTCTATCTGCATGTAAATAGCTGCATTTTTAGTAGCTAATATGATTCACTTCATTTGCCTTCATCAGTGAAAGTAATAGCTCTTCCCTTGCCCTCTTTTCCTCTTTGCAGAAGTAACAGTTTATTCAATGAGGTCGTGCAGATGAACTTTGAAATAGCCAGTTTCAGCAGCCTTTCTGGAACGCAGCCCATCACCTGGCAGGTGGAATACCCTCGGAAGGGGACGACGGACATAACCTTGTCTGAAATCTTCATCTGCCAGAAGGATCTTGTTGGAATCGTTCCACTGGCAATGGTAAGAAACTGTGTCATCGTGTTGCTCCATCCTATCTTTGGGTGGCCTGAGAAAACGCCCAGCAGCAGCTTTGCTCTGCCCTGTCGTACTTTGAGAGCTCACTAGGTCTGCTTCCTACAATCATGCTCGCATTTAATGGTCTGTACATGTCACACAATTGCAATTCTTATTAACTGACTGTAGAAGRAAAGAGTGCTGCCACTTTAAAAATCTCTCTCTTTCAGACTTTGAATCTTGAATTTGTCACACACAGTTCCCCCCAGGCTACCAGCTGGGARCACACAGCCGAGTAGACTTACCTTCCCATTTCTAATTTTTCCATTACATTAATGGTAAAGGGCTTGAACTTGCAAGATGCAGAGCAGCTCTAGGGAGCCTTGAGCCCCTTCTGCTCAAGTGCTTAGTTCATAGCAGGCTGGGGCGGATAGTAATTTGCTGGCTAATGGCATAAGAACCTGTAGTTTCAAGAAGAAACAAAAAAAGTCTTTCAAAGAAGGAAAAGAAGCCATAGGTTTCTACAGGAAACATTGTTTTGTTCAGGAAAAGATTCTGTTTAGGAAGATTGTGCTTAGGAGAAGTTCTCGTTGGCTGTCATGTAATTTCTAATGATCTTTCTGCTCTTTCATTAAAAGTGATCTACAGCCATACATATATTCACAGTGAAAGCAGCCTCAGTAGTATATTTAAGAAATGCAGGTGTTGATTCAAACTGAAGAACTCTAAATAGACTTCTATGATACATGAGAGCATCTTGGGTAAGAAGTAGAAGTATCAYGGAAGTATTTTAGGTTATCTTACTTGTATGCATGTCTACTGCCATGGGGAAGGATGCCTTGAGTTAAAATCTACTGACATTCTTTTCTTTGAACTGTGGTTTGCAATAGATAACTAGATTAGTATTATTTCCTGAAAATCCTAGTCTTCAGTGTGTTCTTCCACTTTGATGAGTGAATCTGCTGCTTATATCAAATGAGGTCATTCCCAGCAATTTCCTGGTCCAAAGTATGTTTAAGTCAGCAGAATGCCCATGCTGCATTCCAGGTCTGATTGGAAAATATTGTCCTCATTACTTGTGGAGCTGAACAGGGAAACACGTATTTGAGCTTCTGTCCTATAAAGATATACAGACACTTAATGAGGTGTCTTATGGCCAGATTTTATTTTGAGTTATATGTGAGTAGCTTCCAGTACCAAATGATACATGTCTGTCCACTGGCAGACTTAACATCCCCTCCCTGTTCATTTTAGACATCATTCATCAGCTTCTTTATTCCATACCTGAGGGGAGCAGAGTTTTTTCAGTATCTTGTAACAGTGTCTAATTCCTCTGCACCTGCACACAGGATTCAAGCTTACTGCACAAACTTGTGTCATCTATTCTAGMTGAAAATTTGTCCTCTTATAATGTCACGTCTAAGGTCTAGCTTAATGAAATCAGAGGGGAACAAATCATACAGGGTGAGATTTATTTCCAACAGATGTGCTATTAGGCAGTATGATTTTCAAAGGGTTCAAAGAATCATTAAACCTTGCTCTTTGCAAAGCTTTCTTGTGATAACACTTGGCTGGAGCCAAAATACACTGTGTTAATAGAATCCAGTTGGATGGGATACCAGAGCAAAATTGGCTTTACTAGCAAGATATTAATAGATAAAGGGAATTTTCACAGGTTTCTGTTACCTAACACCACAGATCCAGCCGGGGTGCCTTCTTCTTTTAGGCATTAATCTCTTCCTGAGCTGGCAATTTTCCTGTTCAGAAACAARAGGCCCACTGGAAAGAAAAAGGGAGATACTGAGTCTATAGAGCAGTCAGACTGCCCACTTCATCTCAGCTACCCTCTGTAAAGCACAGCCTGTTATTCTGTGCAGAAATTACATCTTGGATCTCAGGGTTTTTCAGCAAGTGTGTCTCTTAAAGCCCCTTGCCAGTGAAGTAGATGAGTGTGGTTTAAGCATGAAGTGTTCCTATATAACAAAAGGCTTACATCCAAAATATAAGCCGTCCTTCAGAGTTTTTAAAGGTAGCCAGAAAAGGGAAAGAAGGAGCTGCCAGTGGTGTTGCATTTGGATTTCCCAAAATGTGACCAAATTTCTGCTGTTAGTTTGATGGGGATTCTAGTCAGTCCTTTGGGGTTGAAAGCAGCAAGTCTTTCCTTCATTTGAGTATAACATCACAGTTTCTTCCCAATTGTGAAGAAAAGCATCTCTTGTATGAGCAATTCCCAGTGCTAAAACTTAAAAAGCAGGAAAGATCGTGTGCCCTTTATTGCCCTCTGCCTGAGTACCCTAGGAAAAGAAGTGGTAAAATGCAAAAGTGGGCCTCCAAAGGATTAGTGCAGTCATTCAGTGCAATATTTAGAATGGAAAAGATTAAAGAATTGACATTGTCAGTGAGAACTGAASCCAGAATTTAAAGAGTTGTATCGGCCTTCGATCAGTGGAGCAAATGGTAAGATACAGCTGTGGAAAAGTCACTGGAAATTTATCATACACTCCATAGAAAGCATTTAGGAGGCTCCAGATCCTGTGCGTCTGCCTGCAAAGCTAAATACTGTGGACAGGGCAGAAACAGCAATGTTATGATGCTGCTGCAATGAGCACTGCAACAATTTACAGTGAGCAAGAGAAACCTCAAAACTACTTGGCCGGGAATAAGTGTAGTAACTTTTTGACCCATATGCCTTTTAAAAAAGTAGCAAAAATTAGATATAAATCCAAGGTAGGTGAATGTTTCTTAATGCAATTGGAATTTAATCAGGCTAATTAATTTTGAAGGACATTTTACCTCTAAAGATATTTACAGAGAAAAATGAGATATAAAGTTAGAAAGATGTAATTCCAGCTGGCTCTGGTGCTTTTTGATTCTCACATACCAAGAATGTTAGTTAAGTAAGTACTGTGGGAGGTGATGCTTCAAAGAACAGATCTCCACCRGGCATTTGCAGTAGCCTTCTCACTACCAGCATCCTGAATATGGCACTTGATCCAACTATCCATTCTGTATGTCTTTCATGCTGCCTACATGAGGTTCTGTGTGTGTCACTGACAGCAGAATATTAGATTTATATATTATATTTCCATCACTGAGTAGCAATAATTAACTGAGGCAGGACTTGTAAAGGGGTAATGTGATTTGGTAGAGCAAAGGATACAGAGAGAGAGAGAGAGATGCTATTTCAGGCACACAATCCCTCCTTYAGATCCCCGCCTCGCTTATTTACTTAGACCCCAACAGCTGTGAAATACTACAGCTAGAGAAAATTGAGGCTTGTAAAATTCATGAAGAGAGCTAAATAAGAAAACAAAGAGATTTCTTAAGGTAGGACACAAAATACATCCCGCAGTTTACGTACAGGAAAGATATGCTGCAAAGATTTAACCATCTAGCAGAGAAACTCTACTGCCTGAACTGTGTCCTGTTCAAGAGCTTCTTATTTCATGTTACCCGTTCCAGGATCAATTAGAAGAGTGCTTTTGTAGAAGCTTAATTAATTATCTGCTAAGCTGCTTTTGAAAACCTCTTCAATTAATCACAAGTAACCTCAGGACTTGCCAGTTAAGGTGGACAGGTTTGCATAGCTTACTTGCCACATTTTCCTTAAAATTTGGTCCTGTCATGAGCAAATGTGGGCAACTAGGGATTTTGCCACTTGACTAGATAAAAAACAAAACCAAACTTGTTCACTTTGTAGCACGCACACACACAAGAATCTCATTTAATTAAGAAGTCTGTTTGTTTGTGTCTTAGAGCACGTGCTGGGAAATTCAGAAAGAGACTTCTTTTATGATTTGTATTATTAATACTTGTTTTTAATATCATTAAATTTTGCTTTGGTAGAAGGTACCAGGAAGCAGGTAAGAGGCTTATGTTCATTGATGGCAGTAAGTCAACATCCATATTAAAACTCTTTCCCAGAAAGTGGCTTGGTCTATCAGTGGTTTAATATGTATGTAAGACCATCTGGATCCCCCTATGTGGACCTAGAGAAGTCCAGGACCTGGAGAAGCAGTCCAACAAGACAAACTCCCTGTGTTAGTCCACCTCTAACTGTGACTTGCATGAAATCCAGGTAACTTACCCCACGCATATTTCCTCTTCAAAATGGCACAGACACCAAATTTATGATGGCTCTTTGAGGACTCACTCRTTAGGCTCTGTGAGATGTTGATAACCGCATAAAAGCAAATTGAAGTTGGAGGCATCCTCAGCCATGAGAGCTGCTGCTKCTGTTCAGACTAATGTGCCCAGAAGCATCTGCACCAGTGGCTCTAATAAAAGGTGTAGCAGGTGCTCTCTGTGCACACTCTGCCTTGCTGCTGATGCAGACTGCATCTCTGCCCTGCTTAATAGCATCCTGTGAACTGTTGGTTAATAGTTCACAGAACAGAAAAGTAATTTTTATTCTCAGTAGCCAGGTAGAGTAAGCTGAAAACCCAGACCTAACGCGCAGCTGAGATTCGCTCCAACTTATTGCTGCTCAGTTCTTTTACGTACACCATGTGTACTTTTTGCTCTGGTTTAAGTTTCATTAAGAAGTTCTTGGTTTGCACACACCTTTCTTTGCGTTCAGAACTGCATACATTCAGAATTGTTTTGTAAAAGTGGAGACCAGATTAACTACAGTACTCTGTATTCTGGGTGGAAGGCTGGTCTGACTCTCCTGATCTTGACTGGTGGAGTGTCAGTAATGCAGATCACTTGTGTCCCTGCAATTTCCATTATGTCCAGTTACAATCGTTTAAATGAGAGCAGCATGTCTTCCTTTAGATTTACTCCAGGTAGTTTCACTAAGGTTTGTGTCATTGCTCTGTGTTTATACCAGATGAGCTTAAGTGCCCACATACCCGCTTATAAATTGACCGTATTGTATAGTGTATTGAGCAGTGTTTCAGTTCAAGACGCTGTTCAATAGCAACTCATACTGGTTAATCTTATCTGTTAAAAGTAGGCTCTTTTGTTGTCCGCCCATCAGGAAACAAAAGCAAAGAAAAGCATGTGCTGTTGTCCATTGATCCCAAATTGGTCAGAAGATGCAGACTACAAAAAGAATTCAAAATTGCTCAATTTGACAGGGCCATTTTAAGTCCCAGTCATCGTTTTTACAACCCCTGCGCTTTTGCCACTATATTCTGTTTTCCTTCTCATTACTACAATCACATTTAGTCCTAYCTTTTGCAGGAAATGAGACCGGATCAATAAGACTATCTATCTCAGCTGGCTGAAATTAATTTTTCCGTTGGATCGACTTGTATGTCATTTTCTGTGCAGCACAACTGTATATATAATTTCCTCTACCAGCACCCCTCATTTCTGACCGTGCTATTGAATGGAATATGTTAGGATTTTTCAAGTGCCAGAGAGAGATGCGGTCAGCAAGATTCCCCCTTTTTTTAAGGATTCAGTAAAGGATCTTAGCCATATAGAGCACTTCYGGTATTCTTTGCCAATTTTTATGGCATACTTTAGAGATACCAATGTGAGATTTAATATGTATTCTTCTCCGTCTTCTATAATGGATGTTAGTGAATGAGCATGGGAAAATATCAGCAGGACTTGTGCAAATCTCGGGGTTATAATAAGAAAAACCCAACAGCTCTGGCAGACCCTAGGCTGTGCAGACCAACGCACATATGCTGGATGCCAATGAATTCCCAGATCAAAACCCTTAGGGTGTGGTGGTGGCCCTGGCATTTCTTGCAGTCCGTATGGGACCATAGGACCTAACAGTTTAAGTGGGCACTGACAGCCAACCCGCCAAGACTTCCATTCCCCACCCCAGATAAGTCAGGGCTAATATTTAAAGCAGCGAAACCACAGTGTGAACGTTGCAAGCCTCGCTGCTGGCAAGCGAGGGGATTTCAGCAAAAAGACAGAAGGAAAAAGTCAMCCTGGCATTAATTTTCATCAGCTCCTAGTCATCTGATTTGTCCTCCACATTTTTTTTTCCTCTGGAAGCACCAGAGCTGATTGTCTTTCCGCAAGATTTGGTAGCTCGCAGAACAATAATAAAGGTTGTAATGATGTAATTTATTACTACAGTTTGCTTTTGGAAATCCTCAATTAGTGAAAATGGACAACAGTGTAGTTTTATGAATTGCAGGAGTCGAATATTGAACAGTGAGTGTCCCTGGCCGTGCTGTCCTTCGCTCTCCGAGGCCCGTAGGARCAGAGCAGCACATGAGAGTTTTGATTAAACTAAATAAGCATAAAAATAATAGCTTAAGAGAAAAAGGTTATAGAAAAGCATTAGTCTGTAAATGCAGTACTAAATAACAAACCAGCGTGTTAGTGCACCCTGTAAATATTGTTCTTACATTATCAGATCCCCCGAAACCTCTTCTGACAGCCTGAACCTTCGGATTCTCTGTGAGGTTTCCCTCCTGGTCTGTCATCCCTGCGAGCAGAACYTCTGTCTTTCATTTATTTTCATCTTTTACTGTGATCATTTTTACCTATGCATAAAACTTGTTGCATAGTTTGCAGAARCAAGATTTTGCCAGAATGCAGATGGGTAACGAGAGTGGGCACAAAATCACCCTGTGTGATTGAAGGTGAAGTCTCTTCTTCCTGTGAAACAGTGCACAGGGGAGTGAAATCCAGACAGTTTCCTCTAACCTCCTAGCGATCCTGAATTCCCGTGCSAGAGTGCTAGAAGACGGCACAGGTTGTGTCAGCAGCAGAAACCAAAGGAATCTGTCCGTGACTCCCAGGTTCTTTGGGATCATTTGGTGCAAGGYCCTGCACATAGCCTGCCGATAGTGCAGCCTGCCAGTAGTGAGAAGCTTGGTATAGGCTTGAAGCTTAGATTGATCCAGCCCAAACCACTGTATTTTAGAGTCTGGATCCGGGACAAAACGTGCATTGCAGACTGGCAAAGCAGTGGCTGTGGGTTCAGGTGCCAGCTGGCACCAAGCACTTTACAGCATGTGTTTTGAGATGCCTGGAGGCTTCAGGAGTGAGTTAGGTGTGGTAATAAATAAATTACCAGAGACTCGGTAATTCTTCCTCATTGCTCTTGCCTTGTGCAAATGATGGGCAAGGCATGGAGCAAGAGGAGRTGCTGGTATCCAAGAACAGCAGATAATCTGATGGCCAGGGAGCCACATGTCTACAGTTAGTTTCTGCCCTTGGATCTTGTGCAACACTCAGCAGTTTGCCCATCTTTAAACTGGGCACAGTAGTTAGTATTTTCTGTGTTGCAGCAAGCAGGTATTTGATTCACAGGTGCATTTTGTAGTATTAGGTCTTTAAAAATGACAACTCCTTACTTAAAAGCAAAGTGCAGTGTTCCCTGCTCAATCCGGCTTCTCTCGTTTCCGTCTTGAAGAGTAAAAATGTAAGGAAGGAAAGTTTATAGAGTAAGATAGCGTCTTTTCTAGTCCAGCTAAGAGAATCAGGAAAAACAGATGGCTTTCACACTCACAATCCCCTTTTTGAGACTCTTTCAGTGTTTTAAGTTGCTGTGAGATGCCCAGATAAAGATAGTAATGGTCACTGTGCTTGCTTACAGTTATGCTAGCAAATAAAATACTGCCCCAAGTAAATGGATTTGATCCCTTTGTCCTTCATTTCAATGGCTCATAAAAGAGGCACAGCAGGATGTTTCAAGGATGCTTCTCCAGCAGGAACTGGGAACCCCTTGCCAGGGTCATCTTGCAAAGCGGCCTCTGAAGTTTAAAGTCATCTTTGCTTGAGTAAGGAGTAAAGAATTGAATCTTTGATTATACCTATGCTTTCTAAATTTACTTTGTGTCCTTATATATATATGCCATTTTTTAATTCCTATATACAATAAGACTCCCCAATCTGTTAGACATGTGCCTAGTCAATAATTCAATTTTCCTGTGTGTCACTCTCTCTCATCTTTTTAACTGTACTATGTCTCTGATGTCTGTACAGTATCTGCTTGTATTAATGCAAGTAATCTTGTTTCTGCCCTCTGTGTGCTTTGCTTTTGTGGACTTGCTATGAAGTTAGTGAAATCAATAAGCTATTTGAAAAGGAAAAAGATTCAAGGAGCAAAGGTAGGAAATAATAATAAGATTGATTTTTTTTTTCCCTGCATTTTTATTAGTACTTTTTCATAGCGTTTCCCTAAGAAAGTCTATTGTGCATCTTTGCTATAGCTTGTGCTTATCAAAAATTAAAGCTGCACAGCCAAAGTAGGAAGGGGCAAGTAGAAATTTTCTCTTGCTGATTTCAAAATAGATTATATTAAATCAAAAGATTTTAGCAGAAGCTGCCTGATTCACTTCCACTGGGTTTTAAACAGGGTTGGGAAATCCACAAACTTGAGCCGAGTGTTCATACACACAAAAATTGAAGAGCTTAAGAAGCTTGCAGAAGATGAATACTCCCTATTAGAGGACAAACGTAACTCATTAATAATCCATGACATATTAATCTACACAAATAAAACAAGTTCACAACTCCGCAGAGGCCATAAAACTCATATGTGTATCACGCAATACTCCAGTTACTTAAAAAAAGAAATTGTCATTGGGACTTAATCCTTCGAGTCCATAAAGCATTTGCAGTCGCTTCACCTCTGCTGTAAAGTGCATCCAGTGCCACTGTGCCACCAGGACCTTGCCAAGATGTGACTTCACCTCCTGTGTCCAAACTGAACAGTTTATTCATTGTCAACATGGCTTGTGTTAGTGCTGCCTAAAATGCGGCTTATTTCACTGGGATCTGGGGGCTCCGACTGAAATCCCGGGAGTTGGTTACAGTGTGTACCACTTTTCACTTATTTTAAAATAATGTTTACTTCTGCTCTTGACAGGGGAAGTCCTATAGCCCCTGTGTAGGTAGGAAGCTGAAGCACAAAGAAGTCAGGTTGGAAAGTTGCCCACCTGTTTCAAGGGGAAGGAAGGAGGCAGTCATCCAGGTGCCTAAATATAGGTGTCTAATACCATTATAGATGCCCTAAAGTCTGAGCCATCCATCCTGGACTGGCAGGTATCACATAGGACCTGCAGGAGACTTGTGCCCTTCTGGAAGAGCATCTGGAGGCCAAGCATGATATCTCAGAGCATCTAATTGGCACTCTGTTCTTAGGCACTTAAATCTTTCCCCAAAGCTGCAGATTGGGAATCAGAGCTGTTGTGAAGCACCTGCCTGAAAAGGCCATATTTGTTGTCTGAAAATATATGGATTTCTTTAGTGTACAGTTTTATTCCATCAAAATATGCTTCCTGTRCAGCTTTTCTTGCTGCTGTTGAGAAATGCAGTGCTCTGAAGTGAAACAGATGGAAAGCGCGTGTACATCAGGTCCTCAGTTGAAGGCCACTTGAAGGTATTCTTGCCACCCATCATTCAGAAGCCACATTAAGATTTCAGTCTCTGCTGTCCCACATGACTTTGTGCTACTGCTGTGCCCTACAGCTCTACCAGCTCCATCCTTGTGTGGTGGTCCCACATCAACTGCCGTGAGCAGGTCGAGATACGCTCAGAACAAAAATACTGTAATCCAGATCATCACTGATTGATAGAAAAGCCCTGATATCTTTCATACCTTATTAGCATAAGAGCCAATGACATCGATCAGTCTTGTCTGAAGAATAAGTCGTCAGTCCTCAAGGCTGCCATCAGAAGGGCTTGGTAGAAGTGCAGGATCTGTCCACAGAATGGCACATTAGGGCAGCTTCTTCAGGTCTTGCCTCATACCACTGGGCGGAAGGAAGCTTGGCTTTATTGAAGCCACCAGCCAAATCTCTTTGTTGGTTTCARTGAGGTCAAGACTTGAATCATGATGTTTGCAAAATATTTGTGGTATGAAATATATGAGATAGAAATGTGTTATATATAAGATGAAAAGTACTGCCTCCATCTGTGTATAATCAAGTATGTGCTTTCTGTTAATGGGAATGCCTCATAATCTATTTTGCGTTACAGCTGTGTGCATATATGTGTGTGGATATAGATTACTCACATATATATTTACAGTACATAATTGTCTGTGCATTCATGCATGTGCAGCTAATATGCCTGTATATTTTCAATCTGCATCTATCTATTGATTACGGCTATTATAGCAATATTATTATAGATGGATATCCAACTATATAACAGTGCCACAGATTTAATTGGTGTGAATGTGGGAAGAGTGTCAAATTGCTAATGAAAATTGCCTTTTTACTATGAGCTGTTTTCCCATGGTGGTCATAGAGAATGGAAATATCACCAGAGCTGTGTTGGTTCTGGTTCATGGCAGAGCAAACTCGGTTTGAAATGCAGGGCCTTTTCCAGATGACCCGCTCTGACTCCTAAAAACGAAGAACAAAGGGCAATCGCATCTTGAGCCTAGAAAATGCCCTTAAATTGACAAATTTCACTTATTAGCCTTCTTGCAACAGGAAGAGAATTGTAAGTCATGTAACGATTTCAGCAAGAAGACATTATAKAGCCCCATTCCTGGCTGCCTAAACGTCCATGAAGCATTCCATTATAAGATCATCAGGTGGCTATTGCCTTTCTCTCCTATTGAGGCTGTCCCACTATTCCTGTTTCCATCTGTGATACCCTTAATAGGGCTATTCAGCAATGCGGGAAAACACGAGAGGTGTTCATCACAGCTGAAGGCTTTCCCAGGCAATTGTTCCTTAGATGTCTGAGTAAATGAAAAGCTATTTTTGTGGTTAAAAAAGACAGAACATGTTGCAGACTCTGAGGCCTTTTCAAAGCTTTTGGGGTCGCTAACAAATATTTATCATTTCCTGAGAATGTTGTAAATAGCTACAGTTTCCAAACTAATATTCTTGGTATTTTTGTTTCTGCTCCATTTTCTAGCATGTGGTGACCTTTCTAAGAGGGTCTATCAAAAAAATATAATGAGTATGTATTTTATGTATATTATGCACAKGTAGTTTATGCTCTGGGTAAATGCAAATTTGAGTTTCTAGAGAACTTAAGAGGATACATCAGATCTAGGTGTATTTATAAGTATCCTTAAATACTCTTATATCAGCAAGTAACTATGCTATGAAACAAGAGCTGAATTTCTCACATGTGTAGGTCTCAAAACGGGGAGTCTTATAACCTGTTAATTTATGGTTTTCATATGTTTACATTTTTTTATATTCAAAATAACCAACAGTAATTCTGGAGTCAGAATATCTCAGATCATCACATTTCTGTGCAAAAATAGACATTTTTTCTCTCTAGAAAATGTGATTTCCTTTGCAAGTGCTCTAATTTGTAAACCCGTTCAACAAAATATCAAGTGAGGGGTTTATTTGATAAAGAAGAGGAGCAGGTAGATGGCTGTGTTACACATTTGCATCTTTAAAAACTAGGAATTTTGATTAAAACTAGGAATTTTGATTCCTTGTCCTTTCTATACTTGTCTAAGTATAGAAAAAACAAAAATATTGGCTTCTGTTTTCCATCTTCTCCAGTCGTCTGATGTCCTTTTTTTCTAAATTTTAAGTGTTTCCAGAGTTTCTCTTGTTTGAAGTCGTTTTCAGTTGCAGACTCTTCCTCCACACATCAGGAAATATCATCTTTCTTTGTAAATATCCAGTGGTCGTTGGATCCTGACATGGCCATTCGACTCAGCAGGAAATTGAGACAGTTTTAGTATAATACTTGTCTTTTCAGGAAGCTCTACCTAATTGAATTCAGTGCCGTAGCTTCTGCAAAGCAGCGGGCCCCAGCCAGAGGCTCAGTCTCTGTTGATACACATTGATCGTGATAGACACTTAAAAAAGACAAACTATGCACATTTACAGCTTTTAAGATAGTCAAGGAAGACACAATCAAGCATGCAAATGTACAGCGGATTCTATTTCATGTCCCTATTAATTTGCATTTCCCGTCACCTAAGGGGTTAGATTATCTAATGAGATCATCTTGTCAGATTAATTTAGAGTGGAAGGGAAGGTCTGAAGTTATTTCCTGTGGACCTCATTCATTAAAAAAAATATTTAACGCAAGTGCAGTGTAATGTCATGTGAGCTGAGCATGTCTGCCTAATTCAGGGACTGCAGTTGCTTTTATGGCAGAGGTGCAAGGGGTTTTGGAGACAGTGATTACTTGTCGTGAGTCTGGGAGAGCCTGACATCTCTTTCCTTGGGGAAGGGATGATGGAGGTTCCTGGTGGAGGGAACACCTCGCTGCAGAATATCTGATAATTAGTTAATTAATTTCCCCTCAATTTGGGCCTCTAAATTCCTCCASAGATGCAGGTTCTCCAAGGGGTGAGTAATCTAATTGAATCCATAATTACCATGGGGAAAAGGTTGTACATTTTTCAGTTGCACCTTGCTTCATTGTAGATTAAGACAGATTTTTAAGATAAAGCAAAACAAAAGTTCAAAACAAAAGGACCATAACAGCTCAAATCAAGACCCATCAAAYCCAAGTGGTTTTTGAGGAGTGCATGGTTCATAAACAAAAGCAATTTCATCTTTTTTTTTTTTATGTTTTGTTTTAATGTAAGATCAGGACCACGTATTTCCCAAAACATTGTTGGAAAAGAAAATGCAAAGAAAACTAAAACATCTAAACATTTACTGAGCATTTTTTTCAGCAAGAAAATGAAATCTGAACTATGTCAGACTCTGCTGGAGTGCTTTTTCTCGTTGCTAGATTAGTTCAACAAACAGAAATCAGTTCATTCACCAAGCAGAGCTGGCGRTCAGTCGATCTGGGTGCTGAAATTTGCTCCTTGGTGTAGAAAGTGTCTCTTTCTATAGATAATGCTCAACATTTTGAGCCCCAGCTATCATGGGGAGCCTGAATAGGGTTACTCTAATACAAATAATAAATACTAGTAGTGTCAGTGGAGTTTTACTAGAAGAAATATTAATGGAAGTCCTTGGACCCTTGTCCCACAAGGGAGACATAAACATCCTTTGATTCATCTCAGTGCTCATGGTAAAGTGTTATGGCTCCAAAATCAAGTTTTGAATTGACACTCTGAGCTGTGTATGATTATTCTGGAGTATGATAAATGCAATAAAGTATTTAATTCCAAAACAAAAGAAATCATAATTTGAACCTCAACTGACCACCAGGAGAAGTGAAAATAGAAGTGGAAGGCATTATATGCCTTATTCAGTAGCTTTACACCTTTCTTGACCTAATGGCTAGTAAGTTTTCTTATCTCATGAAGCAGAAAGTTTCTTTCTGTCTTTATTAGAGAATTTGTTCTTTTTCTGAAACAAGCGGTTTCTAATACACATTTCTCTGCTATCCAGAATATCATTTGTAGACTTTGCAGCTGGGAACAAGTTATGTTGATRTAATTTTTTAATGCAAAATTACAAGAAATAAAAAAGCAAGATCCTGTTGTCATAATAAGCTTGATAGAGTCAGGGCTCTGATGCGACCCTAAGTCAATGTGGCCTTCACACATATATACAGGTCTTAGTAACGACTTTATAACCTTTTCCCATCTGTGTAATTATGTCACTAACTGTAAATTGAACACAGCAATTAAATGCATGGGTAATTTTGTTCAATTGCTCCCATTTCTGCTTACTTTTTTTAAGGAAAGGCTTACTTTTGAGTGATGATATAATTGCATTTAGCAATACAATCTTCATCTGGTACATCAAAGTAATCATAGGCTATGTGCCCTTTTGCAAGTTCAAATGCTAGCCGGGTAGATTCACTGTAAAGAAAGCATATACTTTTTGATATACTTTGCATCCCCCTTTACTGCCTTTAGAGTCTATTTTATCAAGACTCAAAAATTTTACCGATAGGGTTTTTGAAAACTGTACTATCATGCAAGAAAATTAAATGGTCTGTTACTGTTGTTGAGGGACCAGTAATTAAGATTTATCTCAATGTGGAGACAGTAAACAGACCGGATCATTGATTAAGGAATCTTTGCAGSTGCAGAACACCGAGTTCCCGCCTTGAAAAGACACTCAGATCTCTGTCAGAAATTATGTGGTTCACAAAATCTACAGGAAAGATTGTGCKGAATGCCAGTCTTCCCCATCCCATCTGAGTGCTGCACCTCTCTGCTTTCCTTCCTTTTGGCCACAGGAATCTGCCAGTATTTTCTCTGTAGTGGTCCAGGATCGAGGGGAAGGGGTCAACGTGCCCAATCTCACTGTGCAGTGATAGGCTTCACCTATGGGCATCACCTATGGGCTTTCCCCTGTCTGGTGGGAGGTGAGAAACACAAATCCCTTCCCTATACACCTATTTCTATTCTTCCTCCATTTACCTTCTCTTTAAGGTCCCTGCACATCATGTTCATCAATCTTGTCAAACAAGTGGTGTATATGCAGAGGACAGAGCGATGTGAACGTCCTCCTTCAGGTCTTCTTGTGGCTGGGTTTTTATCTGTGCTTGTCTTCTGGTTTCTTTGTTCCTCCGGGCAGGTATTGTCCTTAATTTTTGTGCCACGTACAATGCTGGCCACTTAACAAAGATTTAATAAAGAGAAGATACCTTACAGGGCTATCGCGTGTCGGAAAGAATTAGCATCCAGAAGAAACTTCAAGACCTTTTGTTCTGTTATCCTGATCAGAAACAGACTGCAGAAATGGCATCTCTTATTGACTAAATCTGTTTCTTATGTGGATTTTGAATGGCCAGATTTTTGCAGCAGTATTAAGTTGCTCATTACTTCCCGTTTTCCTTGGCACTGTAGTGTTTAAGAAGCATGGAGTAATCTGGGTTCCATCTGGATATGGGGTTTGAATGCTGAGGGATGACGTTAAGTAAGCAGGTTACCTTTTGAGTTTTAATGAAGAGCAGCATTACTCCATTTCTTTTGCAATGTGATGGCAGTAATGAAGTAAAAGCCCTCATTCTTACCAACTGACAGATGAAGCAGAAGAGGATTTACAGGTGGTGGGCATGTAGCCCTGGGATCAATTGAAAGGAAAGAGGCAATCCAAATCCCACCAACAAAAGCTGCCCTCTTTGGGTCTTGGCACTGGGATGGCTTTGCCTCAGGGAGGTGTTTGGTGGTGGTGCAAACCCTTTGGTTTTGGAAACCTTCCTGTTATTCTGAAACATGTGCTGCGAATATAAAAACCGAACATCGGCGCTGTTCCCCTCTCATACAGAACATCCGTGAATGTGGAGCATCAGAAAACCCAGTTGGCTGGAAGCTCAATGTATAATTTATTTTTAATCGCAGGATTATGTGGATAGACAGAATCAGCTGCCTAACAATGTCAGTTTGTTAATCAGCTGTAATCTTACTAGTATTAATAACCTGATTCTGCAGCCACCGCGCCAGCCAGCCTCCCAGATCAGCAGAACAGTTGGCTGCCGCGCAGCAGGACGCCACACTCGGTGCCCTGGACACTCGTGCTGCGTAGCTCAGTGCTCAGCGCAGCGTGTTCGTGGCGTTTACAGCTGGCCTACGTGGAGTTCATGTTCTGCCTCCCACCTCTCCATCTTCATCTCTGGAAAATGTGTAGCCAGAGTGTCAGTGTTCATCAGGGTTGATGGTTGAGCCATGGTTGGAAGCACAGTCCAGCTGGAGCTCTCCTGCATCGCGCTTGTCCCCAACAGTTGTCACCACAAGGCAAGGACTCACTGCTCATCTCCTCTTTCCATAAGGCAAATACATTTCTGGTTTTAACATAGACAGTGTCTGACCATCTCTTTGCTACAAACTTTTTCGAGAAGTTTCCCGTGTAAAATGAAGCACAAGTGGCTTTTCTATGTCCCTCCTTCAGATCTACTGCACAGGTKTGTGGCTCATGAGGTAGTGCCTTTGCGTGAGGAAGAAATCTTAATGCTAAGCTATGATTAACATCATTCGGTGCGATTCCACTTGCAGAATTTGCAGCTTGTAAACAGGACCATTCTCATGACCTCAGGCTCCCATGGATTTCTCTTGATAACACCATCTAATCGGATTTAGAGTTTAATTAAACAGCTGTCACTTTGCTTCCTCATTCTGCCGCAATTTAATGTTGAATTAGTTCCTAAATTAGTCATGGTTGAATGCTTGCCTTCTTACAATTGAGAGGTTGGATGAACATAAGGTTTGCTCTTCAGCTAAATTCTAGCAGCTAAGGCTCATATTCTGTATCCACGTTCTTCGCACAGAACTCCCACTGACATCAGTGGAAGTTCCCTGGGTGAAACAGAGACGGAATAAATTGTGATGTTCTTGCAGAGTTAGCCACGAAGTTACCTAACTTCACGGAATATGCAGCTGACCAAATGTGAGCCCATGCATCTTCTCACTCTGGCTGGAACACATCAGTTTTATGAATGTTATTTTCCACTCTAAAAGTAACTGATTTCTTTTGAATACCAGCTCTGCTGAATTGTTTATGACGTAGCACGGTAAGTATGGAGAAGGTCTTTATACCAGCAACATTAGTGGTCTTCATCCAAATTAACTCTGAAGTAATCAGGACCAGACTATGACCAAAAGTTTATAGTGCTTTCAGTCATTGCATTAGGCTTTGTTTACAGTCCAAATCCCACCTGCTCCTAAACAGCAAAGCTTGTGACTTTGTGGTAGTTGCTTGTGGTGGTTGTACTTGTAACTGCTGCTGCTCAATTCAGCTCTCAGCGTGATGTAATGTTGGCATCAGAGCCTGACTCGGGTCTCATGAGTTTTCTTTGCAATGCCAGTTGTTTTTCTTTTTAATTTTATATAAATGTAATGTGAAGATCTGTAACTGTCCTAACTTGGTATTGGACACAGGAATTCAAAATGATGAGATTTAACTTGTTCTCACCTGTAGGAYTCTTGATCAAATGTTTCTTCAAATTGCCAATGCAGATAAATGAAGGCAGGAAGTCCCTTTGTCCTGACCGATTGCTCCTGAGTCACAGCTAACCAAGTGCTTAGCTGTAAAGAGGTAGGAAAGACACTGAGACCTCTGGCTTCCTTTAGGTATCCGAGGGAGACAGAAAAGCAGCAGAAGTTGCTCACACTGCAGAGGCTTCCCACCATGCATGCAGCATAAGATGCCAGTGCAGAAGGTTTTCTTTATCTATATTAGGTATGATGCTGTTGTGACCTCTAAATTTCTGAGGTCACTGAATCAAGCTGAAGGTGGTGAAGAGGAGGAAGGGCAGTCCGTGCCCTTGACAAATCTGATGGTTCAGGTCCTTCGTAAAAGGGTGGGATTCCATCAGGCAGAAGAAGTGCTGACTTGGCTGGGCAAGGGTGCAAGAAATTATCTGAGCCGGGAAAGGATAGGTGTTTTGTTAGTGGATAGTGAAAATGTTATGTTGGATGAAGACGTTTACTGTTTTCTGTCTAGGAAAACTAACTTGAAGTTAAACCTTTGCAATCACTTTTAATAGTCATTTCTTAAGCACACAACTAAATTTTTTATCTGACTATCTCCTTCAATGAGAGACTTAAGTCTAGATATTAGAGCTTTCCTGTAACCCCCATAGGAACAGTAAAGAAAATGCTCTGCAGAGACTTTGTCTCTCCAAACCTTGTCTCTGCAGGGTGAGAGTCAGACCTTGTGTCTCTGTCATCATTTTGCAAAGACAGCGTGGGCCTCCCACAGAAATTCATGCCTCACATTTCTCTTCCACATCAGTGGGAATTGCATAAGTAGCTCCCCATTTTGACTTTGGAAATGACAACCCTTGTTTTTTAAAAGTTTGTAATACACTAAGAGAAACTTCTTTCCAGTTTGGATATTGATGCCTTATTATATCTCATCCTCTTTCTGTTCTCTCAATTTACTTTAAACTGCTTTCCCCATTTTTAAATTTATTGGGAACAAGTCCAAACATTACTGTCAGGCACTTTCAGTCTTTGCCACAYGAAATAAATTTGATTTTAAAACTTTAGTTGCTGCCTGCATAGAAAGTAGATTAGTTCTTGGGGGATTTTAAAAATTAAGGAAAGTGGAAGTCACCAAGTTACTATGATTTTGAAAAGTGCCTACATTTTAAATGAGTTCTTAGCTTCTCTAAAGATTTCTTAGTAATGTTTGTATACTCCCAAATTAGCTTGCAAACAGGATCATATATTGCATTTAAAAAATAAGAGTATGAAAATCACTGCCTATAGCAGCAGTTGTATTTCCTGCAGTTGCCTCATGAGAGRTAATTGTTTTCTTTATATTGATTGATTTATTCTTAAAGATTCAGCTGCAATTTCTCAACGGGTAACCCTGGGTGCTGGAAGCAATGGCCACAAGTCAGGGAAGCGCCGGTGCTGGGTGGTGAATGGGAGCCCTCTTGTCATGGTGCTCGATGGAGTGCCCGCTACTGCGGAGCAGGCACACAGAAGAGTTCTGCTTTTCTTTTTATGAAGTTCCAGTTCAGCTTTGGAGGAGTCTTGGACCATGAATCCTTTCATTTATCATTTACAGTTTTCTGCTTAGCAGCTTGTGTATGAGGGCAGACAGTGGGACGATTCTCTGTCACATTGAGGCCACATTCTGTGGCAGCTCTATGAAGGAAATAAGGCTATAAGGCTATTCAGGGTACAGGCATATAGGGGGCACTTTTTTCTGGTTAATCCTAAGAAGAGATAAAAGAAGGAAGACTGAATTCCTTGGTCTTACCTTCTTAAATATTACAGCTAACTAGCACAGGGCATTTACAGAGCAAATAAGAGAAGCAGCAGATTTTAAAATTGCCTTTACCATAATGTGTAATAAATTAATATATTTTAGTGTTTCTTAATCTGTGTAATCTTAATCTGTGGATTTTAGTATATCTTAACCTGTGTTAGAACTACCGAGTTGTAACTGTGGAGGTGAAATATGAAAGTTTCCATCTCTGCTCAAAGCAGTAGCCAGGCAGCTGCCAATTGCCTCCTGATGCTGAGGATCTCTAATGATTGGAGTGGTACCAGCTATGGACCCATTAGATAATGTGTCCAGTATATTTCCATTTCCTCTGTGCACATCATGAATGTGAAATTCCTGAAGTTGATATTGTAAAGCTGTTTGTAAAACTTCACTAGCCTTTATCACGGCAAACTGTCCTTTTTACATTTTTTTTTGTGCAGATGGAGACCTGAAATAATTAATCAAAATGAATCTATTCAGAGCAGCACGGTCCTTCGTTAATGAAACCATTAGCAGAGGGCAGAAGATTGAGCTTTCTAATTGCTGATAATGTGCCAGTAGTCAAATTTGCTGTGTCTTCTTTCTAGAAAGGTTTTAGGGGATTTCAATAGGTTTTTTAACCTTTGTAATTGTAGCATTATATCAAAGCCGCCTAGAATTCAGATTGCCCCATAATGATCTATTGGAAGGAGAGAAACAGAAATGAGAGGCTGTTACTTAACAACTGGTAGATCAGTTCTGTACAGGATGATCAGTCACAGTTTCTTGTCCATCTTTTTCATTGTGAAGATCATTTGCTTTTGTCCAGCGAGGAAGGATCATTTTATTTGGGATGAGTGAAGCAAATAGAATTGTTTAGGATACAAGATATAGAGCGTTATTGCCTGTTTGGAAAATTACAAAACTACAGAGGTAGAAGGAGCCACAAGAGGTCCTCTGCTCCCTTTCATTTGCTCCCTGACTCAGAGAACCTGTGTTTCTTCTGAAAGATGTATATAAAGTCCTTACAGATTCTCTTATGATTAGCTGTGCATTATATCCCATCCTAGACAACCTATTCCAGCACTTCTCTGTCATTATTTTTATAATAAAGATGGTCTTAATGTCAAACTTGTATCTTTCTTGTTGCAGTTTAAGCCTGTTCCTCCAGGCCCTGTCCATATTTTCCTGGATATGGAAAACAATTTTTTTCTCCCTCTGGAGACAGGGAGCATCTTTCCGCTTAATTAAAGCTAAAATAAAAATAAAAATAAAAATAAAAATAAAAATAAAAATAAAAATAAAAATAAAAATAAAAATAAAAATAAAAATAAAGCTTTTTTAAATTAAAGCAAAGCTATCCAAGTTCTTTCAGTCATTCCTCGCAGATCGTATTTTCGATATTTTAGATTATGTTGATTGCTCTTCATTTTCATCTTCTCTTGGAAATAGGATGGCTTTTGTTTGGTTTGTGTGTATGATTTTCTTATGCGTCTGTAAATTACCATTAAATGCATATATGGATAATGTCTACACAGTATATGTTATATCTAAAACATGTCTCTGTCTATGGGATTTCTCTTCCTCTGAACCTGTCCCTTTAAATTACATTTCTCTATCAGTAATTCACTTCAGTAGCTAAAGACATAGTGGATCAGGGTGGTATCATTTCAAAGCAGAGCTGAGATAGCCTGAAAAGATGCCCTGTCATTTCTGCAAACTCTCTTTCTACTCCTTCACCCTGGAGTCCTGAGTTTGCACTGTTTAACACTCCGAGTCACAAAAAATAAGCAAAGGCGTGAAGGGCTTGAGGCAAGAGATTCATTTCCAAGGACATACACAGCATGATATGCTCTTTTGTGCCTGTTTCTGGCCTTTTGGAATAAATAAATAAATAAATACATACATACTTTGGATCAAAATTCTGAAAATCTCAAAATACGAGCACCTGGCAGAACCCCTATAGGCTGGGGAATATTTGAATCTGTATGTGTTCAAAATTGATCAGTAAGGAGTTTTTGGAGATGGACTTAAATACCTAAAAACTCTTGTGTATAAACTTGCCTCTGATTTGGATAGCAAGATTTACATAAATTCTGTAGGAATAAGATAAAGTTCTTACTTTCCCAGAACAGTCAACCTCCCTTTTCTTAACTTTTTTTAAATTTGTTGAGGTTTCTTATGAGAGCTGTAGGAGAACCTGAGAAATAACAAGTTGCAAGATGAAAAGAAAATCTGACCCAGATATCAAACTCACTAAACTTGAATTGAAAACAATGTCAGTGCCCCCTTTTGCTACTGCTGCAGCCCTCTCAACTTTGGTGCTGAGGATTTTGCTGAATATTTTATTCACTTTATAGACACGGAAATTGAAAAGTTGGAGAAAACCTTGAAGTTGTTCCTGCATGGGAATCTTGGGAATACAGCAATGATGAAACAATTCCAGTTGTTAGAAGAGTGGGCTTAGCTGATGGTGCATTGAAAGGCTTTTATATGCCATGACCCAGGTTCAAACTCCAGATTTCCTTGTTATTTCTCTACAGTTAATAGTACCACTAACTCTTTCTGAATTCCTTACATTTCTTCATTGGTCCTATCAAAGGAAATTAAATCATATTGAAACAGTTCCAGATACAAAGTTCACTGAGAGGCCCCATCTTTGCAGTGGGCTTTGATTCAAAGAGTAATATTTCTTCTTGCAGACTTTTGYATCCATCATTCAGAGCCAGTTTAGTAAAAAATCTGAACTCATGGTTTGGAAGGTAAATGTTGGGAAAACCAGCACATACTTAAAAAAATAGAGGTGACTTGTAATGTGTTCCTGCCCAGACTGAACTACCTGCTTTTGTTTTCCTCTCTCTTTAACAACGTATAATTCAGCTGATGGTGGTTATTTAGCCAATGTACAGATGGGATTTTACCCCGTTTTGGAAAGTTGACCCTCATTGTGGGTGAGGTTAGATGATGAGCTGCTGAGAAATAACATGTTTCTCTTGAATATAAGCACAGTTGAAGAGCTGGATCTTGYGTTTCAGAAATCTCTCTGGCAGTCCCTTTACAGTATTGTGCTTTGTTCTGTTTGCAGGACACAGAAATTCTGAACACAGCAATTCTCACAGGAAAAACYGTTGCTGTGCCCATCAAAGTGGTCTCCATTGAGGAGAACAGTGCTGTGACGGACATCTCGGAATCGGTTGAGTGTAAATCCTCTGATGAAGATGTCATCAAGGTAAGTTCGGGCCATGGGTAGGCTTTAGAAATGCCTTGCCGTACACAACAAAATTGACCAGTATATTGGATGTCAGTAGTGTAAGAGGAAGTATTTAAAGATGGAGAATGAAGTGCATGAGTACAGTCACTTCACTGAGTTTCAGTAGAAGTTTGTTATTTAATTTTCATCTGTTTCCTTGCTTCCTTGATAATGTCACCTCCAGCCCTCTGTGCACAGTTAGTTATTCACTACAAAACCAGCCTTGCTGCAGCTAGTTAGTGCTGCCTCACCAGATGTTTCTCATCACCTTTCCAGYTGTGATTATCACCTCCCCAGCTGAATCAGTGGGCTGGACCGTACAGTCCTTCCCCAGCAACTGCAGTGCAAAATCCCCTCGCTTGACTTCACATTCTGCTCAGGGCTGTTTTGAATTAGCAATTTCATTCTGCACAGAAGGGGCTGGAAAGCACATCCATGACCTGATCCACCACTTCAACACTAGCAGCTTGATGTTACGCAGCAACAAACACCAGTGGGGTGTTGCTGTCCTAAGGCAACGGAGCTGCTTGTGCTGTGACTGAGTAGTCGCAGCCTGAAGGGAGTTCCCAGTTGTGCAGTGAGTCAGTGCAAAGACAGTCTCCACGTGAGGCCCACTGCAGCTCTCTGGATATGGCTTTCACACTACATGGTCTTTGAGCAAGGGTGACTTTATCCTTGCTCATTGGAGCAAGRTTTTTATTATATTACTTGACTGTACTGCATGGCGCAGTGATTGCAGCCTTTGGGTGTTCCTAATAGGCTATGAGCTCTCTTGGATGGACAGTGTACGAATAGCACCACCAGCACTTTATGTATTGCAGTGAGTTCACTCTGTAGGTTCATGGAAAGCAATACAATTTGTGTAAACTTGCAGCATCCAGCAGCTCGCTGCACTGTTGTACAATTTATGTAGAAGCGTTTATTATAAGAGCAGCCAAGCAGGTGGGAAAAATAGTCATTCTTTGAACTAATGAAGCCATTACAGAGATGTAGAGATGATTTCCTCCTTCTAGGGGATCCTCCAAAGCCAAACAAATCCAGTCWGCTGGAGTTTGAGGAGATCCCATCTATCAGATGCTTCACAGCATCTTTTTTTCCAAAGAATTCCTGTTAACCTTTTTTTCCTATAAGGCACCCATTTAACTAAAACATAGTAGCTGAAATTTGTCTTGGAATTTATCCTGGTGGTAGCCTTGTTGGAAATCACACTGGAAGTGTTCCTGGGGAAGAAAACATACAAGATGACATTTACAAATTAAAAAAAAACCCTAAATTCTGTAAGGACTGCTGTAATCACCGAGACCTGCCTTCTTCCTTAAGCAGCCTACAGAATTTCACCAAATAATTCCAGTCCCACAGGGAGAAAATCTTCCTTTAAGAGAAAGACTCCTGTAAAATAAATCTGATGAGTGTTTGTTCTACATTACCACGTGATCCTTAGAAGATGACAGGACAGTGATTTCCCAAATAAAAATTATTGCACAAAAAAAAAGTCTTCTGGGTTTCATAGTTCTGAAGCATTATTGATCAAGAAGAAAAGAAATTCCCAAATCTCACCAGAACAAGAGTGCTCTTCTCGCAATAATTGCAGTACATCTCACACTCTTGCAGCGCTCCAGCTATTTGTTTGGAAGGAAGGGTTCCTTGAAGAACTGTATGCTTTGATTAGCGCTCGGGACTCTGCTGTACTGTCCTCTGATTTTCTACAGAAATAATTTATCTCCACTAAAAGGGGTTTTCTTAAAATGGAGTCTCTTTGCACTAGCTGAACATTTTTAAGTGGCTTTGAGAAGCTTCCCTATGTAGCCGCACTGAAGTTGAAGTGAAGCAAATAACTGCAGGCTAACAAACAGTATTTTTTGGAATCAAATAGAGCARTTTTTTTCAGGTGTAATTTCTTTCTCTTCAGAAATGTTTTGAAATTACTCAGATGAGAAGAGAGATTATCTTCTGTACATTTAGAAATATATGCAGAATCCCGAGAGGAATGCATCTGTGACACCTGAGTGCTAACTGCTATAAATCATGCTATTAAAAAAAAAAAGATGAAATGCTTTGAACAATTTTTTTATCATATCATCATAAAGGAAAAGGCTTTTTTCACCTAGAATGTTCCAGTTCCCAAGAAATTTCTTAACATAGGAAAATTGTTAGTGGTTCAAGTCAAATTGAAATGTTCGGTTTGATTCTGATTTTAAAAAGCTCTCAAAGTTTCAAAGCTAAGCACAAGCATTTCATTCTTAATTTGTTTTGAAAGTCCTCATCAAAATTTATGTTACATTCCCTGGATATATCATCTTTGTCTCTAATAGGTTGTTTTAGAGGCTTTGTTGGGAGTAGCATTTGTGTTTAAAATGCCCAGTTACAAATACTAGCTGTTGGTGAAAGATGTGGTAAGTTCAGGAAGGAATGTGTTTTTGTGTTCATGCTCCCAAGCACAGCAAGACATTTATTGGTATGAAAGCTGAATTAAAATCATCAGCTAAGAAAAAGAGGGAAATATTAAYGAAAACTCTTCATTAGCTGTGCATTTCAGCTCCTAGAGGTTCACCCAAATACTAACAATCTCAGGTGGAATTTCTGATAACACTAGATTCAAGCGAATATATAGAATTAAGCTGGGAGCTGGAGCTGCTTGGTGTCTATTAGAATTCAGCCTGTAAGATTTAGCCATCAAGTAAGTGTCCATTTGTTTGGTTCCTGCAAAGTGCCCAGATGTTTCTGCGCTCCTGTTTGACTGAATGGCCACCAGATGAAAGCCTGGTTGGATTTTTGCAGTACCTTCAGTTGGCTGCAACTGCAAAGCTAGCAGAGCCCAGTGGACATCTAAACATAGATATATCTACAAGTAGCAGGTACTAGTCTTCCCTAGGGATAAGAAGCACAGTCTCTAGGCAGCTCAGCACAGAGTCTATGTCTTGGCTTAATCTGCTGACTACCGTTTCTTGTATGCTATTTTATAACTCTGTTTCAGACTCTTAACAGCTTCCTACTCCAAAATTTACAGTTAATTTAATGAACTTTAAAAGTCTTTGAATGCTCTAGACCTTCACACAGTGATTCAACCTTTTAAAAGTGGACAAAAAATTTATTATGTCAGTAAAAATCAAGCAACAGCCAAATTCGACTATGCTAAGCTGGAATTTATCAATAGGATCCATATATCAGGATCCATTAATAGCAATTGTAGTTCCTTACCTGGACACCTTCCTGCTTCCTGGAAATTCAAGTAGCTGCTTTGGTGCAGTTTGCTCAAGAGCAAATGCAGATCCAGGTTCCCAGGTCACAGGACTGCTAAGACAGCTGCAGTTTGATGCTGTGCAGAGGAACACAGTTTAAGATGACTGGTAACACCTAGCAATATTTCCAGAAATAATCTGAGTTTAAAAACCTTATGCATATGTGTATTTCAGAAGCTACTGTAAGCATTTTGGGTTTGCATTTGGTCGTTCTTGGAGTAGCTTTTATGCCATTGCTATATGAAGGCATGCTGTGTACATGCCATTTTATTCTCATATTTATTTATTTCATTTAAAATTGGTAAATTTAAAAAGTTAATAATCTCAATGCAGTCATCCTGAACCGTATTTTGAAGACTTTATTTACTAGTCTCTTTCCACTTTAAATGGCATTAATAGTGGAGAAGTTTGCAGATCAAAACATGCATTTAAGTAATACTGATCCATACAWGTAACTACTCCAGTCCTTACTAAGAAGGTGTTACCTAAGATGTTTAAGGTGTTACCTTAAAGATGACCCTTAGTAGCTGTTAATCAAAGTAGGCTTTTCTTTCCATCGGGAGCAGTAAGCAGAGAGCGCCATGGCCACATGTAGAGGGCACTGAAAAAATTTCAGGAATTTGTGATTTGAGCTCAAACAGAGCAGCGTGTCACGGCCGTCCCTCTCTTATCACCGAAAGTTGAAATAAAATCCCAGATCAAAGCAACRCTGAACTGCTGGGGGCTGAAAATCTGGCTAGGGATTTTTATGGCTGAACTCTAGCTTAATAGTGACAAGTATTGGAAACACTGCTGGTGTCAATGTTTTCAAAGCAGTAGTGATGGGAATTATAGGTACCTGTCAAGGTTACCGTCCTTGTTTGAAGGCCCCATCCCGCAGTTATTTACCCACGTGAATAACTTCCCTGTGAGCACTACTGACTTCAGTGAACCTACTCCCGTTAAATAATTGTTTAGGATTCATAAAAGTTTCAGAGTTTTGCCATTTATGATGAAAAGAGTTTGTAAAATGAAGTTCATTCTCTCGAAATAGAGACTTAGGTTGAAAAGTCGTCTGTTCATTTGTGAATCTGTGTAGATTAAAGGCTGGTCTGGATGCTATRTAACACATGATGCAGGAAAGTCTCAATTTACCAATAAAGAAGCTGACAGATGGAGATTTTCCTAAGAGATCAATAAGCAGTTWTGTACTAATTTATTAGCTTATTTTCAAAATTTTATAGCTGGAGATATATCACAAGGCCCTTTTTACTAATGAAAAAACAGCCGTCAGCTTCTGTTTAGAAGATACCTAGCTATTGTCTTAATATTCCCACTCTTAATTAAGTAGCTATTACTTCAAGCTCTTGAGTTGTTTATTTAACTACAAAGAACTTTCATTGCTCCTCCTTGCTTTCAAGTGTTTGCAAAACTTGTATCTATTTTAAAACCAGAAATGCTCTTTTTCCTTTGATATGCAGAGGAACGTCTAGTTAGCAGCATCCATAGGCATTTTTAATAAAAGTCGAGTTATACGTTTTTCTGCCAGTACGTTGAATGCCATTCCAGGCTGAGTGGCTGAGCTGCAGGCAGCTAATAAAGAATCGATCTCTTAAGCCTCAATCCGACACTCATTAAAGTCCTGCATTCATTAAAGCCATCAGCAAAGCTCCCCTGAAATTTTAATGGTTTGGGAACAGTCCCTGAGGCTCCCTAAGGTCTCATCACGGCACAGTGGTTATTACAAAGCAAAGATTCTTATAAAAATAAGCATATGTATTTACAGATGGCCTTCTGGTAAGACAACAACTAGAGCTCTTTACTCTGACTCGAATCAGTGGCCGTACACTGAGGCTGCAAGATCGCTTGCTGTCTGAAATACAGAGCCTGGATGCCAGGGCCTTCTGATTCAGACTTCTCTCACCAGCCTGTSCCAGTCCCTGTGTCTCCTGCAGGGCTTGGCTGTTCCCACGTCCCTGTGAACTTCCCAAACCTGCAGGCAAGAGTGAAGCCAGGATCCAGAGAATGGTGAGATGCACATGCAGTTGGTGATTTCAAGGGAAAACAGAGTTTTGGAAGATCTCATCCCATTAGAAATTGGGGCACATCATGGGCATATTTTGGTTTTCCCTCTGACCTTCTGACTTCTGTTTCATCTGTCAGGGTGAGCATCCAAGCAGGTACTGCATTTCTGCATCCTCGCATGCACATATATTCTTTATATGGAGCTTAAGTACAAAGCCTTCAAGCCTCAGAGGATTTAGGACGTCACGTTTTTAGAGCAAGTTATAGGAGAAAAGAAAAGGAGTGACCAGAAAGGACTGGTTGTTCCTACYGGTAATTTCCATACTGAAAGAATGCTAACTTGCCATAAAAAGCTTGTAGAGTGAATATAATACAATTGACTTATGGCTCATTTCTTGCTTAGGTCAAATAAAACTCTATTTGGAGCTTGTTAGCTAGGTGCAGCTGTTGCAGGGAGAAACTTGCCGAGTAACAAGCGGATAAACTTCTGCTTAAAACAAGTCTCATTCCTAACTCAGTCCTGTGTAAAGCCAAGGGAGAACTGGCAGGTTACCCTGGATGGGGTTTCCAGGAATCTAATATGGGCTAATAATAGACCAGCTGTATTCTGTGCAGTCATTTTAATGTAATGCTTGCAAATCTCTCTTTTATGGCTTTGAAAGAGTCCTACAAGACTTGGTGACAGCGTGAAGGGGTCAAACAAAACAACAGCAGCTACTGCCAGTCGTCTCCCTCCATCCACAGGGTGATCCCTCTCAAGTACTTCCTCCCAGAGCGGTCTGAATTGCACCAGTGCTCTCATTTTTAAAAATAAAATAATYGTCTGGCTTTCTGGCAGAAGTGTGGAAAAGTTGGGCTGCTGTTCGTGAAGGACCTGGGTGTTCTTCACCAGAGCTCAAGCCCTGTGCTCTCTTCAGGAGCAGGGGCAGGAGCAGGAGCTGGAGCTGAGTGGGAGCCAACACCACTCTGCTGCCTGGGGATCCAGAGCTTGGCATCCCCTGGGAGCTGTGGGATCCACGAGCAGGCTCAGGACAAGCAGGGAATCCCCATCCCATGTTCTGCTGCACGGCACAGACCTCCCGGAGGGTCGACTTCCCTGCAGTTGGAGTGCAGTAGCTCGTGAACTGTAAATACGCTCCCGACTCCCCACATCCTCCTAAAACCCTCAAACCACAAAACGTATCTCTTCTTGAGTGCAACCCAGCACCTTTCTTTTTTTCTGATAGTGCCTTTCTTCTCTAATACTTTCTATCCCTGTGGTCTGTGTCAAAATGAGAAACCTTCAAGACACAGCAGAGCAGTGGGAGCGCGGAAATTCCACCGCTCTGAAGTCCTGTTGCATTTTTAGCCTTTCTTCTGGTAAATCTAATATGATATGTTGTATTCTGAGTGCAATTATAAATAGAAAGTCCATCCCTCATGCTTTACSTAGCCTTGTGGTTTACTAGGATTGATACACATCGGCAGAGCAGAGGAACCTCAGGAAAGCTTTAGAAAAATGAGATTTTACTGCATGCCTTTGTCAGATGCAAATGGCAAGCAATTGTGTGGAGCTTTCATAGAGTAAGTTATATCATGAACATATATATAACACCACTCTCCAGCCATCAACCTCTGTGGAAATTAAAACTCCAAATTGACATGGGCTGAGATGCTGAAATTCAGCCCTGAAAGGTGTAAATACCTTGCCATCACATAATGCACACAAATTTCAAGGGCAGCTTAAGACGCRTTTAAGCCATATCCTTGCAGCCTCCTTCCCCTGTCATCTCCTGCCTTCATTCGTCTCTCCAGCTGGGTTAGTAATGTCAGTATGGAGAAACTGCACATCACAAATGAAAAATCAAAGCAGAGTGGCAATAACAATGCCTGAAGTGCCACAGAGAGAGCTTCAAATTCAACTTCAAAGCTGCAAGATCAAGACCAGCAAAGGAAATGGGAGAAACAACATCAGTCTCACGACAGCTGAAGACTTGGTGGCAGGATTAGCAGCAGTTTCCTCCAAACTTTTTGAGAACAGTATCCTTTCTTTTTTTAACTTTTCTCCTAATAGCTAAAATTCACACTTAAGGAATTTCTGTGTTGTAAATACGTATTACGTTAGAAAGCAGTGAGCAAACATGATATTTACAAATGAGCAACTACTGTCCAAAGCGTGTAGTTTGAAGAGATTAAAAGTCACTGCGTTCATCCTGTGATCCTGCTTTGCCAGGCGGGCTCTTTGGACTCGTGCTGTATATATAGTGTGGCAGGCCCCTAGAGAGTGGAAGCCAGAGTCGCTGCTCTTCCCTGTTTGCAGCAATTGCTTGACGCGGGAGTGCACAGAACAAGACAGATTTGGTTTTCCGTGATAATGCGAGCTGCAGAGCGCTCCTGCGGCCCCGCGGAGCCGCGGCTCAGCTTCCAAAGCTGGTCATTTGGGAGCAAATAGATGCCCTCCAGCCTCAGCTGGCATTTTGTGCCCCTTTTACTCTCTCAGTTCTGTCGCAGGGAATGATAGTCAGTTAGTTAAATGTACTGCCTCTGCTCCGCAAGGCTGCCAGCAAAATCTTGGTAATGAGATTAGATAATGTGCAGCCTTTTCCCTAAGAAAAGCTCCCTCGCTTTGGGGGCTTTCTAGTTAGTTTTGCTAATCTGGCTGCTAATACTAAAAATGCAGACCTTTCTAAACAGAGCGATTCCAAATTGCTTCCCAACCTACAGCCTTGATCTTACGGAGCTCTTCTCTTCTCCAGCCCTCAGGGCTTGATCCCTGTGTTATGTAGTGCAGGTTGCTGGGAATTTTGCCTGAGGATGATGGCAGGGATTGAAGCCATATTTGGAACGTGGCAGCTGCTTACAAGCACAAAGCAACAGTAAAGCACAAGCCTTTTTATCCATAGAAAACTGCAGAAAGTTAATTCTAAGAATGGCAGAATGTAAGAGGCTTAAATCAGTTATTGAAGTATAATACCTACCCTCCTCCCTCATCCCTGTTTCCAGAAGGAGTGTAAATGTTCTGGGCAACTGTCTCCAGGAACAAGTTCCTTCTGTTCCTTTCCATGGGTCCCAAGTATAACACAATACTCAGTCTTATTCCTGCCTATAACATGTAATATCTTTCTACAGATTACTTTTAAAATAATATTATGCAATTCTATAGCAAGGACATTAAGATTACAAATTTCTATAGGAATGTCCAAGCGATGTTATGGAAAGATTATCACCATCTAGGAYAGTCTATATGATATTATGTAAAGTGATGGTGTGTTCAACAGTTAAGTCATTCTGGTGCTCTGTATTTCTTAATGGAACAAGTGACGTTGTTCACAAAGCTTAACCTTCATGTGCTTTAGTGCCCTGCTGTTATGTAAGAGTGATGATACTGAGCTAAAATGCTAGGAGAACCATGTACTTGAAAAGTGCTGAACATCACTGTTCCTGACTTATTACCCTGTACCCGTTTCTTTAACGTTGGGAATCCTTCAAAACCTACTGGAAAAAGCTTTTTGTTTAGAGAAGTGCTTTCATAAATATGTAAGCATTTCTGTAACATTTAAATATTTTAGCAACTCTTAGACTCCTATAACAGAAATGGATAAATGGGTTTGCAAACCAAAATGTAAGACCCCAAACCTTTCTAGCCAGATAGGAAAATTTATCGGAAGTCCATTGCTCAAATACTACAAAACCTGCTATCTGAAATAAAAGATTCATTGTTTAATTAATCTCTACAATCCGTGAAAATCACASTGTGCTGATAATGTGACCCTAGGTCTTAGAGGAAGGATTGATAGTCACACATCAGAAAACTGACCTTCCTGAGGCTCGAGAAGAGAGCTGGGCAGCTCTTTGRCCCTTTTCAGAAACAGGGACTCCATTTGTGCTGCATCTTGCWATGACACTCGTCTTCTAAATTGCAGCAGTGGTCCCTTCCCTGTATGAGGCCATTGCACAAAATGTACATAAGGTCTTCCAACAAAAATAGATCGAAGTAGAGACAAAATCTGAAAAAAAAAAAAATCTAGGATGTATGGAAATCTTTACAGGAATGCAAGCTTCTTTGTTTCTGTCATATTGAAAGTATTAGCAAAAAAGAGAAAAGTCAATGTTAGGAGTAGTCAATGAATGATCTTCTTTCTATCACTTTCATCTCACTTAATTTCTGTTTTCAAATTTTGAGACATTTTAAACATCAGTGTTTAATTAAGGGCAAGGCACACAAACTTGTTCCTAGAAAATAGGCTGGTAGCTGGTAAATACACAGTGTTCATAAGCTGAACGTTATTGCTCTACTAGGAGCATCTCTTTTTTGTCCTTTAGAATTGTCCTTCAGAGGCCTGTTGGTAAAAACTGATGACTCCAGAGGTGAATAAAACACTAGAGGATTAAACAAGCTTAGAAGAGGCKCCCAGGGTCTATAACACTCCTTCATTTTTAGGACTTGTAGTCGTCATTCGTTCCACTGCTGGCTACTACAGACATGGAGCAGAGCAGGCAGTGTTCCGAGTTCACCATCATTTGAAACACAGACTTAACTTATATTTGATGTGGAATTTGTCTTGTAAAGCATCTTCCTCCACCCAGCTGTAATTGCATGAACATTTCTCAGGRATCTGCAGTGAAGTTGAACCCAACAAAGCAGGGTTACCCTCTTCCTCCCTCTTACAGATGTGTCAACACCCCCTTTTGTGTTTCAGTAGGTTGTCCCATTCTTCATGGTGGCTTCAGGCAGCTCGTGCTGTGATAGTTCTGCAGTTCAGAGCTCCCCGCAGGATCAGAACCTKCATCTGCAAAGTGGCAAGTAACGGAAGACACAGAGATCATGCATTTGTTCAGGAACCCCACAAGGAATCTCCTTAATATTCACTGCAACTAATTTGTTCGTTACCAGGTGGGGGGCTGCACTTGCTCCCCAGATCACAAAGGCACCTAGTGCTGCAAGCTGTGATTCAGGAGCGACTCTTCTTTTGATTTCCAGACAGTAGTTTGCTCTGTCAGCTCAATAAAATGTGATTTGTGGCAGAGAGAAACTATCTAAGTCATTTGGAAAGGCAATGGCCTTTGGTACAAAGGGACACAAAATATAATGGCAGAAAAAGGAGAGGGAATGAAGAAACCCCTTGGGAATTGTGCTTAGCCCTGTCTTTTGCTGCTTGGCTTCTTTATTTTAGTTTTAATCTCAGAGAAGTTGGAAAAACAGAAGAAGGAAAAGTAGCTGAATGCAGCTTAATAATGAAAGAAGCTGCTGAAATAGCATCAGAAAGCTCTTTAAAATGCAAAACTTCATGCTGATCTGCAATGCACAATGGAAAAAAAAAACAATACGGTAACAGTGGTGGCTGAGCAGGTTTCCCTTCATCATCTCACACCTCTTCAGATGCCAAAGATAAAAAGCAGTTTCTRAAAGAAAATGTTTTCATGGCAAAAGTATAAATATTCCGGGAGGTGAGAGAGCGATCCCCGTTCGTTCAAAATCTCCGGCCTTCTGGTCTCTCTCAGAAAGTGCCTTAAAACTTTTGGGCAAGACTCTGAGGTGAGAAGTGGGTATGGGATTTCTCAGTGACCTTCTCATAGATGTTTTAAAATACAGGTGAAAAAGAGAGATACCATCATCACCAGTCTTGTCTTTCCACTTTTTTTAATCATATATGAGAACAGAACTAAATAGTGTTACAAGATCTGCTTAAAATAGCTCCAAAAACAAGATGACTGTGATATGATTTCCATCTGAGTTCATCTGAGTTGTGGGGGTCCTTTGCTATGTCCCAGTCATGTAATTCTCTCTCTCTTTTTTTTTTTTTTTTTTTTTTTTTTTGTAAGGAGCCTGCTTAGCAAATGAGGCCTTACACATGCTTTCTGATGATGCTCTAAATTATAGCAGAAACAGTACATGGCAATTTTGTTCACTCAGTCTGAGGAATCTTTTTCAGTTTTTGTTTTTAAGCAGTATTGCACGAGACAAGGACAGAGAAGTGACTCCACTTGCTCTTATTCCACCTAGTCTTCTACAACAATGCTTAGCAGAGAGGCAGTGATTACAGAAGTTGCAAAGTGTGGAATAACTTTAATTGAATATTTCTAGAGAAGGAATATTCTGAGCCTGTGCATATGCAGAACACATTCGCATTGTGAATTGGATGTTGAGATATTATTGCTCCCTTCTCCCTTTCAGCCCCTCTGTGGCTCTACCTGTGGCCTTTCTGTGTCAAAAGCAATCAATGTTACTTCTAGGAGAGTGGCTACCTGAAAGAACAACAGTTAAAATGCGTACAGCAATGCAATCCAATATAAGCTTTGGTCCTACTGCGCTCTCCCTGGGCTGCCTCTTTATCAGAAATAAAGGAACAAAAGAAAGAGCATATGTAAGGACATTAACAAGGCTTGTACTTGGTGAAAAGAGAAATGTTTTTCTCGTTGAAAGTCATAAAGACCTGCCACTGTGGTTGATGCATATTCAGTAATAAATATTAACCTGTGGCAATTTTAAGAGCTGCCTAATAGCTCCAGCAGCCACTTCCTTAGGATGCTGGATGTATTTGTTTAGCCATTTGTTTGTCGCATATCCATGAAGGCGTGCGGCAGCCTTACAAATAAAGATGGAGATTGGATCTCAGCCCAGAACCATTTAGGAATTGCAGGTTTGCTGCTATTATTGTTGTGTTTTTTTCTGTGAGAGTTGCATTTGTTCTGTTACTGACAGTATTGGGCCTTAGATAATAGTAAGTCATACACCTAGGCCACACCTGGTCAGTCTGAAGCTGAATGTGTTACTGGAAATCTTTRTCAATATGTGGTTTGTTGTCTTCATAAATAAGAAACTCAGACAATTAGCTGACTCAAAAAGGTTCATTAATTTGCCTTTGAGAGCAACACAGTAGAAATGAGCAGGATGGAGCCACAGTCAGAATGAGAATGGTTGCTGCTACAAGCAGAATTAGATTAGATTGTACTGACAAGCCACCCAAGAGCTTCTGCGCGAAAGAAAAGAGGCTCTGAAAAGAAGAGCCATATCTGAAGCTGCTTTTCAAATTCAGCTGAGGGTGATGTGCAACAAGTAACCTTTAATTGTAGTGTATTGATTGGATTCCTTTAAAGTTTATCCATGGATGAAATCAGTGTCTAGAGGGAAGTCACCCACGGGATCTTCCCATTCCTCTCAAACAGCAGCTAAGCAGTGGGCTTACACTGGATACTAGCAGTRAAATAAGAGACCGAGTGCCGCCAGTCTGAGCTGGTGGCTGCACACAGCTGAAGACAGAAATAGCCCCTAGGTCAGGGTGTCAACGCTAACTCCTGGAGTGCAGCTCTTGCTTGCATGTGAGGTTGGAGTTGTTTGCATGAGAAGCACTTCCATGGTGCCATCCCCTCCMGAGGTGGAGCTGATGCATTGGAATTGCAGCCCATCTCAGACAGGCTTCTCAGTCACTGTGCTCCATGACACAGCTCTGCTGCACAGGACCTTCATAGGGGACAAGGAGCATTCTGAAGCAGCCTAATAATTAAGCTCCTTTTGGTATTACCATTCAAGTAACCTATGTAAAAAAGGGCATACCATTCCTGTTTGTAAAATGAGGGAATTTCTACCACCCTTCCCATTTTTTAACCTGACTGAGACAGTCTAAGGCAGAAGCCTAAACAAACAAGTGGATATGGTCTTAGTRTAGTATATAATTAGTACTATAGTATATAATAATAATTATTATTATATTATTACTATACATACTTAGTATAGTATGTAATTCTGTTTTCAGTGACCACAACCCCCTTAGAGCATAAGCCTTTTTACAGGATGTGTCCTAGAAATGTTTGCGCTGTGTTCTCTGAAGTTCTCTCTTGCAATCTCATCATCAAATATTCTACCAGAACTCAAGCAGTGCCTAATCCTTACAGAGGATACAAATTGGATGTGGATGTCCAACTGGGAACAGTTTAGCTCCCGTATCTGTGGTCATAGAGGGCACCCATCTGTTTGATTAGCCTGGGGAAATGAGCATTTCCAGCTGATAAACCTCATTTGAATAAAATGGTATTGGAAAGGGCGGGTGGAGATTGAAGGGAGCGGGGCGGTAGTATAAATAGATGTTCAGGTGGGAGACACATTACCAGTGCTAATGGTACTCATTATGGATGATGAAATAGGATTCTGAAGGGATGGGAGCAGGACTAGAAATTGAAGAGATCTGCTGGGTTCACTGTTAATTTCTGCAGACATACCAACTCATTTAGTAATGTAACAGCTCCCATTGCTAGCCACTTAATGTATGATTAATGTGCCACAAGATTTCCCCAGACATTTATGACACCTTTAGGAATAGATATGACAATGACTTTATCACATGGAGTCACTTCATACTATCTGCATCCCTCTTRATGATTTATATATTCGGGAGTGATTTTATCACTAGTACTCAGTAAGGTAATAAATGAGAAAACTCAATGGTCTGTAAATTACAACATTGATTAAAGCCGTGATTACTGATATAACTCTTACAAGACTATGCTAATGCTTGCTTATATTTCAGGACAGTATTTACATGTTAATGATAAATCTACTGCAGTGTTTAGAAATGCTTTATAGCTTTAATCAAAATGTAAACATTTATAAATAGATAACATTTATTGAGGTTATTCTTCAGTGGATGAAATCCACTCCAGAGCCAGCTCTGTCTTTAGACTAAAAACACTGTTACCCGCTGTTGAGGTCAGAACTCATCAGAGCTTTGATTTGCTGTGTGCCTCCAGTGAGACCTGTCTGGGGTTGCTGGGCTCCTCTTGGGCAAGCTGGGAAGGAGCCTTGCTCTTTCTAAGTTCCAGAGAGCTGTGGTCTGCAAGTGGTTCATTGCATAGCAAACACAAGATCAACCGTTACTTTTAGAAGTAGGATCCAGTCTTCAGCCGTCTCTAGTGTGGTCTCACCTYGTGAGCTTGTGAGGGACCTCAGCTGCTTCTTTGGTAAAAGGCCGTCATGAACAAGCATGAGGAGAAGGGAGCCTCTTCTGGTTTTGGTGCTGAGGGTTCCACTTGGAGCTTCGTTTGTCACAGCAGTTTCCTTCTCTTTCTCTCCTTCCTGCCCTTCCACTAGGTTTCTGACAGGTGTGACTATGTTTTTGTCAATGGCAAAGAAATGAAGGGCAAGGTCAATGCGCTCGTGAACTTCACGTATCAGTATCTGAGTGCTCCTCTGCAAATCACAGTCTGGGTTCCACGTCTGCCTCTTCAGATCGACATTTCGGACACTGAATTGAGCCAAATAAAAGGCTGGCGAGTGCCTATTGTTTCCAACAAAAGGTGCGTTTGAGTTGCTCATTTTGGGGGGATATTTTTATGAAAAGAGTGGAGATGATTTTAATCCTCAGCAAAACCTACAGCACCTACGCTCCAAGTACAGAGTCCTTCCCTTAGGAATGGCAATAGTGGAGTTTCCAGCTTTGCATTGGACATCCGCAAATGTAATAAAGCTTTTAAAGTCTGTGAGCATTTTGATTCTTTGTGTGTGTCTATTGTGTGCTCCAGGGTACAGTGTGATGTCCTGGTAAGATCCATTTACTTGAACTGCCCAAGTTAATAAGTTCAGTTCAGAAGAAGGAATTTAGTCCATTCACATGGTTCTTCACCAGCTTAATTAGCCAGGAATCAGCAGTGTTTTCATTGATGTTCTTGAAAATATGTCTTTGTGTTTCTTTTTTTAATGGAAAAAAGACCCACCAGGGACAGTGATGATGAGGATGAAGACGAACGGAAAGGCCGAGGATGCACTCTGCAGTACCAGCACGCCACGGTGCGCGTCCTGACTCAGTTTGTAGCCGAGGACTCTAGTCCGTGGGGTCCGCTCAACTACCTCYTGGGCTCAGACTGGCAGTTCGACATTACAGACCTGGTGATGGATTTTATGAAAGTAGAGGAACCTCACATTGCCAAGCTGCAGGACGGCAGGATCTTGATTGGACGGGAAGTAGGAATGACAACGATGCAGGTACTGAACATCTTTTGCTCATGCACTGCATGAAGCCAGACAGCCTTTTCAGCATGGTCTGTCGTTTCATTTCCRTGTCTAAAATTTTGAAGACAAGAGGAGATAGTGACCAAGGAGATAATGACTTTATTTGATCAGCCTTTTCTTTTGGGTTTCTCCACAGGTTTTGTCTCCTCTCTCCGACTCCATCCTGGCAGAGAAGACAGTGACTGTGCTGGATGACAAAGTGACCATAACAGACCTCGGCGTCCAACTGGTGGCTGGGCTKTCTCTCCTTCTTCAGCCAAGCACAGCAAATAGTCGGGCAATTGTGGCTACAACCGTTGCCCAAGAGCTGCTTCATACTCCTAAGCAGGTAATGTGCAGTCCAGTTTTCACTGTTGCTGCCTTCTGGCATTGGTCGATATTTTATCAATGTGATATATTGAGGTGTTTCAGTAGTTTACAAGCTAAATGCCACAGTAGAGAGTAGTACATCTGTGGCAATCACTTTCCTCTGGAGGCACTCAGGAATTGTCTTCTCATTTTTTACCTTGATATATGGACTTAATCCTAAGTAAAAGTTCTGACAACACCTACGTTTGTATTATTTAAATATTTAGTGCCCCTTCTTTAAATAATGCAATATCTATGGCTGTCCTAGACTTTTATTTTTGCAGCACAGCCGGCACTGTCTACAACAGTGATCCTTGCATGCTATATGAGCATGCCTTTGTTTTCCATGCCGGCAAGCACAGAGCTGTGGGTATCACAACAATTTAGTATTTTGGAGGGCTATAAAATCAAGGCAGAAGAAAGCCAGACACATTTGTTTTTCTTTTTGGAGTCACAGCAGAAAGCCCAACTCCTTTCTTCTGTTTTCTAACTAGAATTTTGGGCGCTTCATCACTCAGTTCATTAGGGCATCACTCTGCTGCTCCTACTTAATTCAAGCCAGTAAATATCCATCTCCATAAAGGGAGTCTTTCAAGAAGTGTGTTTCAGGTCACAACCCACATGGAAAGGAGGACTGGAGAATGACACCAGATCAAGACAAACAGTTGCTGTGCATCGGACTTAAAAACAAGGGTCAGGAGCAATGGAACAAGCTGTATGCTCATTACTCTTTCAGTCGGTTGATTTGACAGGTGGGCCTGGGGACCATGCAATTAATGCCATCCACAGCTCTCTCTCTCACAAAAATTGTATTTCATCCCRCAAAAGTAGGGAGAGAACTCAAGTCAAGTTTTATGACCCATTTTCATGATTATTGCTACCTAATTTTCTGGAACATAAAAATAATTTAGATTGTTTTATAACTTAGTGGCAGGAAAATGCCCAAACGAGAAGGACATACTGCCCATCTGTTCAATTTCCTTCATCTTGTAAACGTAAGAATCTTATGTAATTAACCGATTTATGCCCTTCTCCAGGGCTTAGAAACCAATTCTGAGATATTGTCCTTAGACAAAGACTAAAAGCAAAAGCTAAAGCACAGCTAACCTAGTTCTGTTGTATAGGACAGAGTGCATTGTTTGTCCTCCAGCATCATTCGAAATACTATGGCTCTGACACATCTTTTCCTACGTAAGAGGAATCTTTTTCCTGTGTAAGAAGAATCACAAAATCTTTTCCTATGTAAGAGAGGTTTAAAATCTGTTGTTTCTTCTCCAGCTTCTCTAAACCMGGACCTAGCAAACCCAAGGAAACCTAGTTGCTTAGTAGCAATACTAGTTAGTCACATTTTTTCCACTTCATCCTTTGTCACTAGGAAACTTAAATCTCCTTAATCTTGCAGAAACCAACTTCTGCTGCTCTCCCCTTTCAGCCCCTCCTCTTCTACCTCTTGCTTGCTCCGTATCCTACCTGTATCTTGTTCTCACGCTACAAAATGTGCTGAAGGGAACAGTCCTAACAGAGGAATGGTCTGTAAAGTCCCATACAGCTTTTTATTTCACCTGCAGTATAAATGCAAGTTATAATTAATGTTATAAATAAAGTTATATAAAGTAATGTTATAAGGAAAAAATGTTATAAATGTAACATTTCMGTACTTGAAGGGTGTAGTGCAAATGCAGGAATGCTTGTGGCTCAAGTTTACAGGCAGTGACTAGTGAATCAGAATATACCAGCTGAGATCCCTACTGTACTAAAATTTCAGAAGGCAAATACTGAGGGNGGGGGGGGGCGGAAATCAACCCCATTTTGAAAAAGGGGGTTTGTTTCCTTGGGAGCAACCCAGAATTAAGCATATACATATCAATATATGAATGTTGCTAGACTTCATTATTGAAACGTCAGAGAGATTTCTAAAAAGACCAAATCAATCATGCAAACCTCACTGATACAGCTGAAGCAAAAAAAAAAAAAAAAAAACTAAGATCGTTGAAGGTTTTATTTTTCTCAGAAATGATTGTATATGTCTTAACATTGTTATATGGAAAAAAAATAGTGTGTTCTTAGTCAAATATTTCACTGGCTCCGCTTTTAACATTTTCAATAGCCAAGCCTCATCTTAGATTAGCAAATGTCCTTGGGTAATTGATACTCTGGCAGGCACAGTATTGTGCCTTGCAAATTAAATAGTGCATTGCTATAGCACAATAGAAGGCATAAAACATTATACAGATTGGGCTATTACACATCCTTCAATRTCATATGAATGAACTTAGTATTTGAGCTGTGACTTTCTTTCAATGAACATAATGACTAGATTATTTTCTTGATTATAATGACTACACCATTTCTGCATAAATAGCGTGAAGCAGCAAAAGCCAAAGCAAAGTCTTTAAAAGTTTACGTTTTCCCCCAATACTTAGCTGTCTCAARAAAGTAAGTCAAATCTTTTAATCTTGTGTGCCTTAAGTTAGGTGTCTSTAACTAGGCAACTATTAACCTGAGTTGACCCCGATGGATGCTGAGCCGTGGCTTTTTTAAGAAATCAATGGGGAGTTCACTGATGCTCAAGAGCCCATCATTGATTTAGGTGCCTAAAAATAAATGCAGGTTGACCAACTTCTAAATATCAGAGTTGAAATAATCTTGGATAAAGCTGCTTCTGAAAATTTGGAAACTCGAGCTGTAAGCACTCTGTTTTTGTGGCCATCTGCTCAGGTAGAAAAGCTGTTCCATTTGGTTTGCAGAGGACTGTTGAATCAACACTGTGATCTCTAAGGCTTCTCCAAAATCATAAATTAAAGAAAATTTCCTGTGTTTTCAGTGTTTTGTGATTAGAGTGAGCTTCAAGGACTCTTATATTTCAGCTGGCTCTGCAGGGGAAGCTCACAGCTATATCRTAGCTTTTTCATCACTGTAGGGTATCACCTATAGTCTAAGGAACTGAAATGGAAGATTGGATAAAATAAAGAAAAAAAAAACTTTAATAAATAGCTGTCTGCATTAATATATCTCTAAGTGCCATTGGAAAACTACAGACGTTTTCCTAGGCAAAAAAGAGCAATGTTAGTGTTTGCTAAAGGCCAAATTCTTTTCCTTCACACATGTAACTCCTGTTGACATCAGTGACAAGAGCCAATTCTACGAGGTCCTCCCTCACCTCTGGGATTGTCCTCTGAGCTGTCACCTCTCATTCTGATAGGAGGTGTGGGTGCCCAGCACCTCTTGTGCCAGAGACCAGCTGGACTTACTTATGCATCCCTGCCTTTTGGATTGACAGGATGCTCTTCTGTTTTAGCTTATGTCCTTCGTACAGAATAGTTCACTGGGAGTTCACTGACGTCCCTGAGTTAAGTAACAGATATTGAGGGTCTTTTTATGGTATGTGTTCATTATCCCTATCTGGCAATATAAATTGTATTTAGTTGTATTAAGTGTATTTATATCCACTTTAAAGTGACAGAGCAATGTAGTGGCACACTAGTATGACAAAGGAATTAAGCAGCTTGGGAGAGGGAGAAAGGATGTATTGTTAGATAAGAATCTGAATTCTCCCCTTGCAAATACAAGTAAATTCCCACTGGAAAAGAATGTCACATTAGCAGATTGGACAAAAAGGAGAGAAAGAAATACACAGTAGGGGAATGCATGGTTTGAATTAAGATCTGAGCCCTGGCTGCCTTTCATTTCCACATTGTAACCATCAAGCCCAACTTTTACTACATAAGCCACAGGCTTAAAAATAAAAGCACATAAAATACTTTGGTATTTCACATGATAAAATTGCTAGGGAAACCCATTTCAGCATTCAAGTCCCCAGATAAAAAAATCAGAGCTGTTCCACTAGAAGCCACTGAAAGCAGTATTCCTTGGCCTTTGTTTGAAGGAGGAACACATTCTTTTCTGTAGAGCCGTCCAGACATCCGTTTCTTGCCTTTGGTTTCCACTCTAAAACTATTGCAGCTGACTGCAGATTTCAGGACTTATTCACAAATTTGAAGCCAACTTCTGTTGCTCTCCCCTTTCAGCCCCTTCTCTCCTACCTGTTGCCTGCATCCATGTCGTCCAACATCCTAGTTGTTCTCACACTAGAAAATATGCTGAAGGGAGCAGTCCTAACAGAGGAATGGTTTGTAGAGTCACATTCACCTTTTCATTTCACTTGCGGTATAAATGCAGGTATAAATTTTATAAGTAAAAAATGTTATAAATGTAACAGTTCAGTCCTTGAAGGGTTTAATGCAAACATAGGAATGCTTGTGGCTCAAGTTTACAAGAAGTGACTAGTGATTCGGGATATACCAGCTGAGATCCCTACTGAAGCTAAAAGTTCAGAAGGCAAGTACTGAGAGGGKTTTTTTTTGTGAAAAATTTTATTCACTTACTTGAGCTTTGGTAAATGAAGACCGTTAAAAGGACTCTTACTCCTGGACGTGGAAGAGAGTCAAATATATTGATCGTTTCTTTCACCTATCTTTCTAAGCAGCAGAATTCTGTAAAATGTTGTCATTGATGTGATCTAATGTACAGTATCTGACTCCCTTCACATTGTCACAGTCACCGTATAAATCATCTCATCCTCTAAGAGATGCTGACAGTAATGGGTAGTTGTGGTTAATTTGTTTAGAGTGCAAATGAGTAGGTGTTCGTGTGTGCATGTGTGAAAGGGAGAGGAAAAGAGGAGGAAAGAGCTACTGGAGAGGCAGATCATCCTTCAAACTATTTGTTTATGCTTAATATTTAATGAGCAAAGGCATTTGTCACCTCTGAGTTGGGGACATCAGACATGGGGCAGCAGCTTTGCAGGTACAAAGGCTCCAATCCATCTTCATCTGCTGATAGTAATTGGAGGACCTTGTCAGAGATACAGAGGGGATTTATTGATGCAGCACATAGGATTTGCAGAAACAGCTCTTTGAAGGACATAGTACTAAATCACTTTCTTTTTTCTTTCTTTTTTTTTTTTTTTTGTGGCCTTTCAGAATTTATAATCATTTAGGAAATTCACTTCCTTTCCCTGCCTTAAGATTGCCTTTAACTGTGTGAATGAGGGGAGATCATCRTATGCCAAATAGAATATTTGGGCTGATGCAATGTATTTTGGCAGGATTTGAGATTCTCTCCCCTTTTTTTCATTTTAATTAATATCGTCCACATTGATAGCATGACAGCTTTGTGTTGTTCTGTGAAGAAATTGGTTCTTCCTATAAAAATAGAGTCTCTTTGAAATATAATATAGTAGAAAAACTCAGTACTGACTGAAAATAATGGCTTGGCTTTTGTGGACTTCTGCTTTACTAAACCACATGTGTGCCCACCAACCTCAGCTAATAACCATGYCATTCTGCTCTACATCTGCTTCATAAAATCAGGAATATGGAACGAAGGCAGACCTTCCCATTACACAGGAGGTCCATGGTAGAGCTAGGAAGAGATGCAGGCCTCCTTGTTACCAACCTTGACTCTATGAAATTTTCTGCTCATTTTCTCATCCTGCTCTCCAGAGGAGGGCACCACTGGTAGACAACATCAAGCCTGTTGTGATACATGCTTAAAACACTGCTGTTGGTTTTGTCTTCTGTAGATTCATGAAAAAAGAAGTGGACCTTTAAAATTACATCAAGGATAGTGTTTCACTTAAACCCTTCTCCTGGCATTTGTTGTACAGTCTCTTTCTTTCCAGTTAATCTTTTGCTTTAATCATTTCTAAGACAGTATAATACCTCTCCAGTGGCACATGAGGCTGTCCTCCTTCTGCTTTAGGGATAAGGAAGACACTAGGGTGTCAGATTCCCTGAGGAGATGCATTTTTTCCTCTTGAAACAAATCCATACAAATAATATTCTTTACTTTCCCACGGTTGGGTTTGCTCCGCTATACACTTCTCTGATGCAAATTCAGGCTGCAGTGCAGTGTTTCAGACTGTTCAGCCATTCCAGGATTATTTCTCTAATGAAAGATCAGCTGTTTTAATTTCCTTATTCACATTGCCTTTCCCAGCTTTCGAGTTACCCTGGCTCCACTTCAGCTGTTTGAAGTGCATTTGAATCACCAAGTCCTTTGCCTTCGTTCCTGTTGTGCCACAACTTATTTTCCCTCTTTCAGTCCCTTAAGAACTTGCTGATAGCACTTTGGAAATCAAATATTCAGCATATTCCAGCCTTCTGCACAGCTAAATGCCCCTTGCTGTTTTCATTGAAAAGCTTTAAATTTAACTAGAAGGGTCGCAATTCCCTTTGTTTATAACCGTAGCGTAACAAATTGTGACCAATTGAAAACCGTATTAGATTGTAAATTTGTATTATGACTGGGTGTTAACAGGGTGGCAATATTTTTCCCCAGTGGTGATTTTCAGCCCAGTTGTTCTGATGTACCCAAATGTAACGTTGTTAAGGCTATCTGCAGTTTAAGACTGGTAAAGAAAAGAAATTCATTTCTGTGTGGAGCCGCATTCTGGCAACCTGTCTGCATGTATTCTGGCTGAACAGGCAAGACATGGAGCAAATGAAAAAATAAACTCCTGCAAAGAAAGCCACTGAGATGGGGAGAAGTAAATATCTATATCCTGTATCATCTGGATGGGAAGAGCTGACCTCAAGCWTGTATTTGCTTGTAATGATGACTTCTGAAAAAATATTTCTTTTCTAAAAAAACAAAAACAGTCCAATTAAATCTTGKCCATTTGTATATCAGAGCTCACACCAGATTCCCCATCATCCCTTCCTAGACATAGAAGTGCAGTGGACTTTTAAGTTATTGTGGGGATGAAGTATATTTCACTTAAAACAAGCCCTTTCCCTGCAAAATTCACTGGCTCTGTGGCCCTTTTTCTTTCAGGTGAATATTCTGCTGCAACCATTTGTGAGATGCTATGGTAGCTCCTTATTCCCACTGAGATATTTATGCCCTGTTTAATCTGACAGCTCCCTGTGAAATCTCTGCATGGGGAACATGAGGAAAATAGGTGTACTGTCAAGTGCCTCTAGTAATTTTTCCATTTTCCTCTTTCAGGTTTTGTATGACAGGAATGGCTTTCTTTATAAATCATGTAAATTATAGCTTCCTAATGTTGATGTTATGGACACCTCATATCAATTTTTTTTTAGTTTCTTTTGCAAAACATTTATGTGAAGGATAGCAGTGGAATCTTTGTGAAAAATGACCCATTTTCTGCCCCATCAATTGAATGTTGTGCAGAACCATTGACTCCCATGTCCCACCTCCCAGAGCTGAGAGGCTGCTGAGCTGCAGTGCCTTGGGCTGTTTTATTGAAGACTCCTTCTTTAACCGTATCCTTCTCCTTTCAGGAAGCTGTGGTAAGCACCTGGATTCAGTTCAGTGACAGCTCTGTTACTCCTCTGGACATCTATGACTCCAAGGACTTCTCCCTCTCTGCTGTATCGTTGGATGAATCTGTTGTCTCGATCCATCAGAATGCTGCCTTAAAATGGCCAGTTGTGACAGCAGAAGGTGAAGGTCAGGGCACGTTAATCAAGGTAGATATGATGATTTCTGAAGCCTGCCAGAAGTCCAAGAGGAAAAGTGTCCTGGCTGTGGGGAACGGCAACATCAAAGTCAAGTTTGGCCAGAATGATGCTGACTCCAATACAGGTGGAGATTATGATGCAGATGAGATTGAAAACCACGCTAGCGACCGGCGGCACAAGGTGTCGGATCAGGATCGGTACGGTCAGGATGGACGATATTTCGGTAGCTCTTCAGCAGAGCGAGAAGAAAGTGCCATCAGGAAAGTCAGTACCACAGCAAAATCCGTAATAAAAAATAAAGTAATTAAAAACAATAGGCTGGATGGCAGCAGACTCTCAGATGATAGTCAGCTGCAAAACATTCCCATAGACTTCACCAACTTCCCTGCTCAAGTTGACCTTCCAAAAAGCAACACAGGCATGGAGGAAAATGACCTGGTACAGACACCTAGGGGCCTTAGTGATTTGGAGATCGGGATGTATGCTCTGCTAGGGGTCTTCTGCCTGGCAATCCTCGTCTTCCTAATAAACTGTGCAACATTTGCACTGAAATACCGTCACAAGCAGGTTCTGGTGGAAGGACAAACTACCATGACCCATTCTCATGACTGGGTCTGGCTAGGAAATGAAGCAGAACTGCTGGAGAATGCAGCAGATGTGTCACCTCAGCAGGATGAGCACACAACTATTATTGACCGCGGGACGGGCTGCGAGGAGAGCAACCACCTCCTCAATGGCAGTGCTCAGAAGAACACGCAGAGCCAGATTCATAGGTGTGCTGACTCAGGGGGAAAACTCGGAAAGGAACAAAAATCCGAACCTTTACATTCTCCAACATCTAAACGGAAGCGGGTAAAATTCACAACATTTACCACCATCCCACCCGATGACGGTTGTCCTACTGTCAACTCAATCCTAAGTAGCAATGATGACGATATTAAGTGGGTGTGCCAGGATATGGACCTGGGGGACTCCAAAGAGATACGAAACTACATGGAGAAGTTCAAAGACAAAGTGTAGCTCCTCGCTGGTTTTAGGGGTTTAACCACACCTTGATGCCTTCAGTTCTACAGTATATATTGGGACAGATTAGGGGGAGGGGAAGGAATCCACAGGAGAAATGATAGGGCAGTTTTTATAATCAGGGAAAGATATTGCCAAACTGTCCACGGTTTGCTTTTTGTTTTGTTTTGTTCTATTTTGTTTCGTTTTTTGCTTTGTTGTGTTTTTCCAACGGATGTTCTACCATTCATGGATTTAGGAAGTGGAATATAATTAGCAGAAAGGAGTAAGAAATGGGAATGACCAGTGTGATGAACTGAGCAAGGTGAGGTTGTGAAAACTTGTTTTATGGGTTATCGTAATCATAATGCTAATAATGTTTCAAAGTACCAAAAATATTTGTTAAAAAAGAGAACATAAGAAAGCATGAAAATAATAAACAGGAGACAATAACTTGTTTATATTTCTAATAAAACATCAAGATTATGGACATGTGACCCATAAGAAGACTTTTTAGATTGCTATTCAATCCGTTTCATTCTGTTCCTTCATTTGAAGATGTGTCCTTGGCATTTAGTCTGTGTGAAGGAGGAACAAGTTACCTGGTTTTATGTTTCTGTTTGTCTTACAAGGTGATACTGAACCATTTTCCATTTTGTATTTTTTTAAAGATCTTTAAAAAACAGGAAAATCTGCAATTCACCAAGTTTGCAGTGGACCAAGAATATTGTGTTTCTAAGTTAGCTATAAATAATTTCCTGTCATTTAAAGAACTCATCGGACAAATATTGACTAATTATTTCAGTGTGGTATCTGCCCTGAAAGCATAAGCCTCAATTGTTTCATGCTAGCTAGAAATATGTTCTGTTTGGAGGAAGTATTAATTTTACATGCACTTGGATCATTTGTTTAGTAGTTTGTTCTAAATTTCCACAACCAAAGTTCCCGTGTTTCACCAAGGGAGGAAGGTGCTGTTTTATGTTAGCATTTAAAAGTAACAGTTGATGGAAATGCCCGACGGGTGCATTTTATATGTACCTGGAGACCATCACAGGCCAAATATGTACCGCCTGGATTTTGTTTTTTGCCAAGTCCATGAATTTGTAATTCTGTAATTTCTGTTTATTCTGATGCCACCGGTTCTAGTTAAACTCTGAAAGCCAGAAAAATGGACAGAAAGACACTCGTTGTCCTCAAATGTTTATGTCCTTGTACTGGAAGAGCTGGCCTCTGGACACACTGTTTGAAGGGAAGGAAATGTTACTGAACCAAGATCAAGAAATATCCGGAGCAATTTTATAGATTCTTTTGCCCTTGGACCAGCTCAAACTGAAAATTCTAGATTAGATTGTAAGGCTGTTGTTTTGAATAACATAATACAAGACCAGTAATGAATTTGAAGCAGATAAAAAATAGAGTAGTAGCTTCTCCGTGTAAAATGGCAGAGCATCCACTCRGTGCCAGTTTACACTAACGTAGGGTACAGATCAAAGTCTATGCAATGAGGAAACCACTGTAATCCAAAATCTTTTGTAACTGAAAGGAGGTTGTTATAGCCAGCCTTTTGGCAAGCAGTATTATGTCTTGRCTGTTAGCTGGAAGCACTTGCATTGTTTGTCAGTTCCTGTCTTTAGACTCATCTATTCCCCCTTTATTTTTTTTTTTTAATTATTAAACTCAGTAGTTTGGGTTTGTTTGTTTGTTTTTTTTTTTAACTTGGACAAAATCAATCCTGCCACCCAGTAACATAGATGGACGTTTTAACAAGATATGCCTAGTATGCATTGTAGACTGAAAGAATGTAATATTTATTTATACATTACACAAATTGTAATTAAAATGCTTTACATGGCTTGTCAAATTAACCTCTCTTTGTGGAGGGGAGTGGGCTCTTTCTGTGATTTCTGTGTTGAAGTGTTTCATCTATTGCTGAACAGCTGGGTAAAAAAATCCGAGCTGCTTTCTGAAGAGAGAAGAATAGAGATGTATAGAAGTTTTTCACTGCTCTGACCCTTCCTTTGTGAACCATTTCCCCTTCCCACCCAACATGTGGTGATGATGATGGATGGCAGGAGAAGACAGCGGGCAGGCACAGTTCATGGCATTGTCACTATTAATCATGCTCATCTTCATGCCGACCATSAGCATGAACCACTCCAGGAATCCTGCTCCTGATGTGTGCAACTTCCTTTCAGCCCAGTCATAATTAATTACGTTGCTTCTCTGATTGATACAGTAGGTTGGGATGGAAGCAAGTTGCAGTGAATCACAACTGACATGTACAAAGCACCCTGTATCCCAAAGGACCCCCAGCTCCTTTACAAGCTAAGCACAGCGATGCATCAGCTGCACCTTGGGGATCAGTATATCTTTCCATGAAAATGCAGGTGTCTCTGAGGTGAAAAAGACATTTACAGCTTGGAGTGGCAAAATACAGCAGGAAAAGAGCGAGAAAGATGGTGTGGGACAAAAATAATACACCAGGGTAACACAGACTTACATAGAGTGTAATTAYATAAAATGCATTTTTAAGAAGGGGGGAAAAGATCCTAACAGCCCCAGTGGCTTATAGCACATGTGAAGGATGACACGTCCAGAAAACCAGCTCTCCCTTGCATTTTCTGGGATGCTGGTACAATACTGGCCCAAGAGGAATGGACTGACTGCTAAAGCACTATGGTATCTCCATCTAATCTGATAAGCAGATGGTTACTGAGAGAAAAATCTAAGGAGAAGATTCATATTGCTGTGCATTTTCATGATGGCTATGCATTTCTTTCTTTTTTTTTTTAATCTCATCATGTTGGCTGGGGTAAATATCTCCCAGTGAATAGAAACAACATTTCTAATTCACCTCCACACCAAAAGCTCAAAGGCTTTTTCAAGGAAGAAAAACATTTTTACATGAAAATGAGGATGGGAAAAAATGAAGTTTCCTAGGAGAAACTATTTTTCAGTCCCTTTTCACAAGCAGTGATGTAAATTACTGTTGAAAGACACATTGCAATATTAGTGCAGCTCAGGTTGAATTCAGCTCTCCCAGAGAGGAGCAGAGAGATTCTGCTACCGTGAGGAAGATTACMGTTTATTCATTGTATTACTGTGAAATAATCACAATCAATTCCTTGTTTGTTTATTGATTGTATGTATAGCTCTCTGCTCGCTGTAGATGCAGACTTAGGTATTATGTTTGAGATAACTACCCTTCGAAAGAAAGTATTTGTTATATACAGTGATGATGATTGTGGCATTGGCCTATGTGCAAATGATACCTCTTTTAAGAGCAAAATTTTGTTGGTTATTAGTGATATATAAGTTCTCRCTGATGTTCTTTTGTTTTGGTACTTGAATTAGAAAAAGTTGCCTGTATATAATGCCTGCCAAGCTTGTGCTTTCAGGGCCTTGCACACATGGGGGACTCCTTTGCCTGCAGCCCAGGGCTGGAGCTGTGCTGTCCCCCCGTGCACGCAGCATTTTGCACGTGCTGCCGATTGCCAGGGACATTCATTGCACTTCTGACTTCCTATCTTGTCCTTGCCGTAATKATCACTTCCCAAACGGTGGCAGTCACATACAGCTGCCAGCAAAAGCACATGCCGTGGCCCAAAGAAGAGGCCAAAGCAGCAGTTCTAGAAGTGCTGCCGGATTCTTGGGACAACCAGTGCATCCCCAGAGCAAATCAAAATGGAGACATAGCATCCCTGGAGCACTTGCAATGTTTTTCTCTTGTTACTTTTTTCACTAACACATGCCAGTTATTCTTTTAGTTGCAGCTTATCAGCTGATGGATTTCAGCCAGCCTCCATGGTCCCAACATCCCGCATCAACTCTTGCTAGTCACAACTGCAGTGTCCCCATCTAGATCCACACGTGCTGCGGATCTGCGCGTCTCCACTGAAGCCATCTGGTAGAGCCACGTTAATTGGGARCAGACGGGAGCCTGGACCTTTGATTTAGTATGTATGAGAAGTCCTTGACTATTGAGGGAAGGGATTATTTTAAAGCTGTCGTGCCACATGGTGGAAATGAACCTAGACATTTCCCCATGGAAGGAAGASTGCAGAGAGCTGGGCCCTGCTACATGGGGCAGGAGGAAAGGGCCTTGACCGCCTCTCCTGGCATGGGCTGCTCTCCTCAGCAGCAGAAATTGTTTATATTTTGATATTTCCTTTAGTAAGAGGTGCCAGCCTGGCTGCTCACACACTGACTCAAATGAAGTTAGCGAGGTGACTGTCCCTGTGCTGCCTGGTACCTGCAGCCTCTGCCCTCACCTCACCTGGGGCCTGACCTTTCCAAAGTAAGACTTCCATTTTCTCAGAGGGGAAAAAAGGAGACAGAGGGATTCTCTTACATTCCTTGCAACTGGCACTGTAATTCCATATACTACTTGAGTGGTTTAAGCCCAGAAGATACCACTGGACTCATATGGGCTGAGCAGTTCCTGAAACACGGTGCTGAATTGGCATATGTCCTCAAAATGGTACAGTCTCCATGAATAAGAGAGGTCTTGTAGCAGGAACCTAGGGAGACTGCTGGTGTTTGGAGCCAGGGTGCACAGTTCCCTGTCCGACCTCAACTGTGCTGGTACCAGGTCTGGGCCTGGCCGGAGGGGATGTACTTAGTGAAGCCACCTGAGGAAGGCAGTAACGAGCAGCTGCAGGGAGGAGGGTGTTGGGCTGCGGGTGTGATGAGTTGTTGCTTGTGCATGGACACCTGGGAAGGAGAGGGGTGGCTGCTGGAGGTGCAGAAGAGCTTTGGGAAGTCAACTGGCTGCTGTGGGATAGGGGCCTTCTTGGAAAAAAAGTGAGTCTTGGTTTATTTATTTATTTTGTTCATTTATTTTAGTAATAGTAACAAGTCTTATGGAGCCTAGGTGCCCTGGGGCTGAGATTCAGCAGGAGGAAAGTGTTTGGGTCCACCCTGCATTGCCCTGGTGAGGAAATGGCCTCTGCTATGGGTGGTAAGTGGCGCCTGTGTTGTGCCCATGTGGTTTGGGACTTGCAGGGCTGTGTGCTTTGTGGGGAGCCAGTGAGCCCCAAAAGCTGGTGATTTCAGCTTTTTGAAAAAAAGAAAAAAAAAAATGGCTAAATCTGCTTCTCTGCTGCTATAATAGCTGCCCAAGTTGCTCATGGTGCCCAGCTGGAGACAGCCAAGTTTGCATTGTTGGGATGAGATCGCTGCAGTATGGAGCTATGCTGGGCTCCCTGGACTGACTTCTCGGTTGCAGATACATATGCTGTTGCTGTTGGGCTTTTTCAGGGTGTTTCTCTGAGATCCAGATCCTTCAGTGAGTAATTCTTCACTGACAAAATCTTAAACTCTGGGAGAAAGTGGTGGAACGAGTCGGGGAAAATGCAGCGAGAGTTTCTGTGTTTGAAAGGCTCCTAAGCTGGATTTCAGTGCTTAGAAATAAGCTGTCAGCAAAAATGTGGCAGCAGAGACCTATTATGATGCAAATTACCAAATAACTCCCTCTTGATTACTTATTTTGGACAAACTCAGACCCATTCTCTTTTTATGCGTACACTGGGGAAGGATTAAAGGGCTTTGTGTGAAACTGCAGCATTAAAGCCAGCTAGGGACAAGATATTGACTGTACGTTCAGCAGAGTCCTATCGAGTTGCAAAGGCATCCTGTGCTGTGGGAGGGGATGCTTTGCATCCCGCCATGCAGTTTCCACCCAGTATAGCTGCTTTCTAGATACAGAGTAGCAAACTTGGTTGATAATTGTCTTTTTTTTTTTTTTTTTTTTCTCCTCTTTTCTGCTGGCCTCTTTGCACTACCTGCTTCAGGGCACGCAGCAAACTGGCTGCCTGCAAAACACTGTGCAGAGGCTGGGGAAGTGCCTTTGGGGTCTGGGGTGGCTTTGCAGCATCTGGGTTTGTGTTGCAAGGCTAGAATTTGATCATTTGAGTTCACCTCCATGTGAATAGCAACTGAATTCCTGAAAGCATGGTTTAGACCAGAATCCCTCAKAACCACAATGCAGCACTGGAGCTTGGGCACTTCTGTTTGGCTGCAAATGCAGAAGAGGAAGGGAAATCCTACAGAAAGCTCTTGTTTATTTTATCAGTTTATTAGAGTTGGCCTAAAACATGAGAGGCAGTTTTTTCCTTGCTGCTCAAGTAGCTCAGAGGAGATGCTGGAAGCTGAATGCTCTGCTCTGTTTGCTGCCCCTCMACAAAGCTGCCTTAATTCTTGTTCTGTCAGCAAAGTCTGTGCACTTGGATTTGACCTGGCACTGTCTTGTCATTTGTGTCTGAGGGGAAGTCTCTTAGATGTGCGAAGGAAATAGCCAGCTTGTCTCAAGTGGGAAGGAGTTTAATATTTATATAAGAATTACAGGTTTGTCACTCTGTGGAAGTGGCCAGGGTGAATTATCAGCCAGGATAATATGCAGTTGTGCCTGATTGCTGTGGTTCATCATAGCAAGGAATGGTTACTGGGTTTTAGCATTTCCGTTTATGTTTCTAAAGAGCTCTGGGTTTGCACAGTCTCTGGGTACTGACCTCTGCTAGTACAATTTTTTTTTAGAAATCCCTCTGTATTTCAGATTCCTTCCTGGCAGTCCCTGCAGTAGCATCCTCTGTCCATACAAAACTAATTGATATAGTAGGGCTTGTATTTATTCAGCTGTTACCTGTAAAAAGAGCAGATTAAAACACAATCCTTCAGACTGTTTAGAAAAGACTAAGAAGATGAAAGTTTTTTTTTCCCTTTTATGTCTTTTTCTCCCACTCTGTTCCCACCCACCCCCCAAATGAGAACCAGCTGGGGTGGAAATCCACTCTAATTAAAATGAGATGGTGGGAAGCCTGGCACTGAAAATGCAGATATCAAGTGCCTTTGCTTGCAGCATCGTTCCATAGGAATGTCCTGTGCTCCCAGGACCGTTGCCTCTTCCAATAGGTAGTGCAAGCTCCACAACAAGCACCTAACCAGATGAGCAGTACTCACAGACCTGCATTTATTTTGTTACTATATAGATTGACATAACATGCTACAAGTCTGCACAATATATGTCTGCAGTTGCATAAGCTGCTGAGGAGTGGTAGAGAAGACAACATTAAAGTGTATGTAAAAAGAACTACACATATTCACAGAGTTCCTTGSATCTTATTTTAGCTCAGTGTTTTTAATATCCTGGTATAAAATGCTCTTAATTTTGGATTTATGAATCAAGTTATACTTTGATGGAATAACTCATCCTGCGTGCTTACAGATTTTATTGAAAAGATGAGCAAATAAATATAAAGTGAAACAAGCCTATTACTAAACTAATCTAGTATAATTTTACTAAACCACCAGAATGGAATAATGCAGCAATCAAACAAAGGCTRTGATTAAAACTGAATCCATAAATCAGTGGATTCAAATTAACAATTTGCCAAATTAAACCAGCAGGTAAGTCAATTCAGCAATAGGGCTGATGCGAAAAGGAATTGCTCTGTCTTGGCCTCACTGGAAGAATGAGATTGATGATAGAAAAGGTCTTCAATCCACGATGCAAACCACCTTCAGCAGCTGAAGGGCATGAGCACATAGGAAGGAGGTGCAGATGGGACAGTAAATTAAACCCTTTCCAGGGTGTATCTCAGTGCAGACTAAACCTGCTGCATTAACAGTAAGCGTGTGTACCCTGAGAAATATTCCTTGATACTGGTACGAGACAGGCAGGTTGGGAAGGGYGGAAAGCTTGATGTCAGCCTCCTGGCTGGGGTAATGGACATAAAAATCTCTGTATGCTGAAAAATCATTTTAGGAAAAAARTATTAACCTTATTAACCTATTTATCTCTTCTCTTATCAAGCATCTTTCTGGTAACAGTTACTTCMTGGCTAGAACTAGGAAACTAGTAAGGGAAATGTCAAAACTTGTGTTCTGGTGACTGTAGAACAAGTTGCCTTGCTCCTAAGAATAAACTACCTTCAAGTGCTTGGTGAAGCCAGCTGGAACTCGAGTTTGTCCCCTCTGTGTACGGTCTAGAGAGCTTCACTGGGCTGAACTGATGTGGTGGCTCCTGGATTCAGTAAATGATATGTGGCCTTTAGTAGGAGTTTGAATTGAGGAGAGCAAAATTATCACTAATTTCAATACTATGTCTTTATTGTAAAAGCTTTTTTGTGCATTTGGTTTCAGGCTGTGTAAGAATTTCTTGTGCAGCATGAGTGAAAGCARAGCATCTTTCTGAGATGAGTGTGGACCATCTATAGTGGTCAAGGACTAGATTTCAGACKTAAGGGGTTTTGGTGGGATGGCAACTTGAGGACCTTGTTCTAGGTCCTCTATTCTTTAATAAATATATTTATTTCATTGTAAAATAAACCAATGGAAAAGGATAGGTACCCCCTCGCAGTCCTGGACAAAATATCTTGGAGCTGATTGATCTATTTTATAGCAAACCAGTCCTTGAAGCAGACTGCAGAAGATGCTTTTATAAGTCCCTAGGCTCCAGTCCATCATCGAGTACAAAACAGTTCCCCCCAAGTGCTCAATTCCAAGTCACTAGATCTTAGCTCCAGAAAAATCTTGATTCTTGAGCTCATCTCTGAGCTTTCCATCTAGAAGAAATATTAGCAGTTACCTGGCAGAAAATCTTCAAGCTGGAAGAACAGGACTCATTTGGCATTGTGAAGTGCCCCTTAGGACTGGGCACTCTCTGTCCTGGGCTTCAGTCCAGGGTTTTTGTCATTATAATGTTTATGAAGAAAAATTCTAATGCATCCATTATGAGAAAAAGATAGCTCTGGGTTTTCAAGGTTAATTAAAACCAGAGTTATAGTGCAGAAGATAAGGAATGGGTGTGATCCTAAATAGCTGAGCAAAATAACTACTAACCATACCCAGTAAAGGGCAGGTAGGAAGTGCTCACCTGGGCAGGAATTTTGGCCAAGAGGGCAAGATGCAATGAGCTGTTCAACCACTTCCAAGATGCCATCAGCAGTCGGAGCACCCTGTACACGATGCTGTTTGCCAGAAGGTGGCACTCATATACACCTTATACCCTATACCTTACACCCTACCTCTAAGGGTCTTCCAGGACAATAGCTGCTTCAGCAAAGAGCCTATTTGCAAACAGCATATTTACATTTCAGCATAGAACATATTCACACCACTGAAGCATTTGGTCTTGGTGGCTTTCCAGCTCTGTTGAGAGACTCCTGCTTTCATGGAGAGCCGGTGTTGCTGTTGTGTCCCTTGGGAAAAGGGAGCTGTGCTACCAAAGCGCAGCTCCTGCGTGATATGAGAAATTAGAGAAAAGCTGAAATCTCTCTGTCTACAAATAGAGATGCAGAGTTGTCGCTGTGTGTAGTTAAGCCTTGAGTGTAGCTGGCATTGTAGCTTCAGGACCTCTTGTAATAATTAAGTGGTGGAAAAAAAAATTCTGAATGAATATCAGCTAAAAAATGAACTTGAAAAGTTAAAATTCCAGCAGAGATGTTTCACACCTTAGGCAAAGCTGCTCTTCTTAGTAGCAAGAAAAATGACCAGCTTTCCAGTGCATCTTGTCAGTCAAAGAAACAGCTTTATTCCCACCCCCTGCTCTTTTGAGACCTTTTTCCTCAGCTCTCTCTGTGGATGCTCAACACAGAGCAGCAGAAAAAACCCACGATCGTTGGCAATGATCCCTTTAGAGGCTGCAAAGAGCATTGTGAGAGCAGGTGTTCTCTGGCTATGCCTGTGAAATTGGGGTTTGTRCCTAGATTTCCATAGAAAACTCCCTACTGCTGTGTGTTAAACATGTGATGGAGCAGAGCACGAGGTGCTGGCAGGGTGGGACTGTGTCAGCGATGCTTTACAGTGACAAAAACATGGGAGTCTCAAGGACACGCACCCTGCTCCGCTCTGGAGCATAAATTCCTCTCCTTGATCAATAGCTGTGAGCAATCTAGGAGACGTGATAGGAACTTTTACCAAAGGTTTTCTTGGGGAATGTTCCAGGAGTTCCAGCTGGCATTTTGCAAACTAAGCAATAAAAAGTTCTTCAGACACAGGTGCCTCTCTCCTTTTTCCCTTCTCTCTTCCACCCCTTATCACCCCCGTGCATTGTGATGCTCCTTTTCCCTGCATTATGATCCATTCACACTGTCCTTAAGCTAAAAATGTATCAAATCTGTGAGCAGTGGAAGAGAAATACTTCTGCTTTCTAAGTACAATAAAGTCCCCGCTTCCTCAGTCCTGAGCATGAAGCAGATTTGAAGTCGARACGGGGCGGGGGGAGAGTCAACCTTTTCACACCAGGGCAATAAAGGAACAGCGAAGTCCACCCAGAGCTTCTTGCTGGCCATGCAGGGCTGTGCAGTGCTCAAAACCAAGCGATTACTGGTTTTGAGGYCCTGTCTTGCTCGCCCCTGTCCCCAGCAAATGCTTCCATTGTGCTGTGGCACCGATAGTCACAATTTTCCTCYCCCTCTTTCCCCCCTCTGCTTTAGGAAATAATCCTGTGGCTGTGATGTTGATGTACTTTATTTAATTCTCCTCTCTGGAAACAGCTCTTCTAAGGCTGGAATTTAAGAAAGCAAAACAGCAAACAAGAGCCTCAGACTTAGCACATCTGCTGCTGTTTCCATGGATTTTCTTTAATGAAARCACTAGGCTAAGTGAAATTGTGGCAGCGAGTAGGAAGTAGCAGCTTGGTTCTCCTGGTCTCCCACCCTGCTCTTGGTTGTGGAATAGTGATGGGTTGAACAACCTGCTTGTGGGAGCAGCAAGGCTGGCACCTGGGGAGGATGATTATTCAGCCAGTGAATGTAGATGATGGGATAAAGGTTGGGGTGTGGGTGCTGATGTGTTTGCCTGGCTCACTCGGTCCGATCGCCCTCGCAGCCCTGCTCGTCTCTTCTCCGCGCCCCTGCCCGTGATGGTGTCTGTGATTATTTTCACGCAGGGCTGTGACTGTTGGTCTCTGCTCTGTTCAGAAGCTTGGAGCAGTGTAAATACAACCTGCCTTCTTCTGGTGCCCTGTTGCATGCAAGCTCAGCTTGACTGAGCTCAAAGCTAGGCAGTTAAGTGCGTGGATAACTAGATCTGTTGGGCTCCAAGAGCACACCACGCATCAGTGTAGGAGAGGAGGTAACAGCTTTAAGAGAGCTAGGAGCCCATGTAGCAAAAAAATGGTGCTTTTCTGGAGCTTTTTGAAATGCCCGGTTATCTCCAGAAACTGTTCAGCAATTTTGCTCAGTCCTCACTACTGTATGACAAGTATTTTTAGAGTATAGTTTAAATGACTTGCAAACAGACTTCGGAGTCCTAAATCACCCTCCGCTTCCAGGCTTCACATGAYGTTTTCATTAATATATAGATTTCCTGGAAACCTTTCTTTCTGATTTGGAAGATCATTACAATCACAAGACTGTCTCATGGCACAAATGTGATGTTTTGGTAACTCTCCAGATCATTCCTTAACCTTGCACATGATTCCTATGCATGTACAGCATCAATTAAGTACTTTGGCAGTGATTTTTATCACCATGTACAATAAATACCAAAGTTGGATATCATCTTCTCCACCCAGGATAACCAAGGGAAGCCTGGACCTGAATATGCAGTGACAGAGCAGGATCCCTTCTTTCCTCACTCATAAAAGCAGAGAGCTGCAGAGCCCAGTAGTGCAGAGGGAGAGCTGGGTTGGACAATGATGMTGCTGCTGCATTTAGTAACTAAAACAGACAGAAAGAGTCAAACACTTAAAGCTGCTGTAGCCCCTTTTTGGACAAATAAATGAGATGTAGTTGGTCATGTAGTTTGTTAGCTTAATTTTCGTGCAAATGCTTCCTGAAAGGAATCCTAGAGCAATCTGCTGTCATAAAAACAGGTCAATTTCTGTGCTGTAAGTTCTGTGCTRTGCGTGCTGGGTCCCTGGTGGTGCATTAGTTAATAGACATAATAAAGTGGTTTGGCTAAAGTTACATTCTCTTGATGGAGCTTCCTTAGTAAGTGCCTTCTTGACCTGGGCATCGCTTAATCAAACACACATTTTGAATGAAAAATCTGCCTTGAGCTGGGAGGGAACTGAATTAAACAAAAGCTCTTTAGGAAAGTTCTGTTTTCTTGTAAACCGGTGAATTTCAGACTTGTTTTCTACACTTAGGCCTAGCAGGTGGCCAGGCTGCCAGAGTAGGTTTCTGGAGAGATGCCCGCCCTTGGCACGGAAGGAGCGAGGATTAAGGGGTGTGCGTGCTTAGCCTCGTCTGGATCTCAGTTTTTGCTTATAACTTGCTGCTTTAAAACACGGTAGAAGCTAAAACAGCACGTGCAGGTGTCTGCTGTTCCCAAATGAAGGGCCAAGGTGTGGAGTGGCTTCCTGAGAGCAGACACTTTGGAGCAGCTSCAGCACAAGGTCCTTGTCTCCAGGTGYCTCCTGCGATGCGACCAAAACACATTGGGGTTTCTGTGCTGATCTGGAGCAAAGCTGACTGCTGAATGTACAGGAGGTGTCTGCCTAAGCTCTTGTAACTSAAAAACACTCCCAGGTTAAGCATCTGAATGAGCAGGGTTGATCCAAGGACCTCTTCCTTCTCCTTCCTACCTCAGAGGCTCTTGAGAAGTATTTCTGCTCTCTGTCTGGGGGCTTCGTTGCCCCATGAGCCYGGCACCTTCTGCCGTTCGTACGTGCTGCTCTGACACTGATAATTGTTCAGCCCTGTGGGGTTTCACTGGTTGCTGAGACGCAAAGCCCAACGTCTGCCTCCTCCATACGTCGCCACCAGCAATGTACATACATTAATAAAATTCAGATGTGGAGAGTGATTATTGTTGGGTATGTCAAGAAAATTTAAATGTTTTTCGCTCTTTGGTAAATCGCACCCAACAGCCRTATTTCATAAGTTACACCAACTGCCTGGGACTGGAAGTTGGTGACTAACAGCTGTTGTTTTTGCAAAGCAATGTCCCTTGGCCAGAAGAAAACGAAGACGGATGAACATAAGGTGATTTGTGGGGTTGCTTAGCACGGAGCTTTGTTAAACTGGGCCGTCTAAATCCCAGGGATAAACACGGGGTGTTTGATGCAACAGGAACTTTCTGCACTGCCGAGCTCAGCTCCTTCTCTTGGGGAGCCGTTTGTGCTTGCTGAGCTTGTCCTATCTGGCTTCTGGATGAAATCCAGGGCTTCCAAATTTTTAGGACCACCAAATAAGACGCATAGACTCTTCCACTGAAATAGAGCACCTGGCCCGTAGCTATGCTGAATTCCTAGAGGTTAGAAAGAAAGTCCAAATTGCAACTGGATCAAAGTGCTTCTAGTCCCACGTATTCTCCCCGTATCCTTGGAGAGGGATCACATAAGTCCTGTTGCTTTTGTATTAAATGCTCTTTCGGCAAAAAATGCCCCCTAAGAGTAGCAAATATCCCACCATGGTAATATTTAGGCCTCTAAAACGCTAGAGGACGTGAAGAAGACTTGCAAATCTTGTGATGTGAGTGAGAGAGAAAGGTCTGCTACTCAAAGCAGCCCCAATTAGCGGTCCCCGTGCAACGTCCCCGCTCGGCCAGCGCCGCCACCCTCTCTATCCGGCAGCGATGCGGGCGCTCGAGTGGAAGCGCGAGCGAGCTCTCCGTCCTCGGCCGTCCCCCGGGAGCCTGGGGAGCTCCGGGGAAGGTGGCAGCRGGGTGGGAGCCCGTCGTGCCGCCGCGCGCCGCGGCGATGAAGAGCGCCCTGCGACCGCGAGAGCCGTCAAGCGAGCGCCTCGCGCCGCTGCGAGAAACGGGTGCTGAAGCCGAGTTTCCTGCTGTCACCGTTCCAAGGCTTATTTGGTGTTCGGGGATGCAAAGAGGAGCATAAATAATTTGATATTCATCCTGACAACTGCAGGCAGTGCCGGTTTTGCCACTGTAATGGACAGTGTGTTATCTCATAATGTGTTTTGAGATCAGAGCTGATTTAAAGGTTATTCATCCTGGGAGAAATTATGCTGTAATTGAATTTATCTTGCATTTGTCTGTTCAAGGAAACATAACTGCAGTTTAAGGGAGAAAAATACATCTAAGGGCTAAATTTTTATTATCAGTTTGTATAAAAGATACAAATTATTCCAACAACCTTCCTCCGCTGATTGCATTATTTGTCGCATAATTGGAGTTTGGACTGGAAAATAAAGACTTCTCTCAGCAAATAGAGTTCTGTACCTTCAAGTCACCTTAGGTCACCTTATGACTGAAGGTGACAGTGTGGGAAAGCAGCAGAGAGTAGGGAAGTAATTGGGATTACTCTCTGTTTCCCCATGGGCCAGGTGTGGTCTTGGACATGGTAGGGATTTCAGCTGCTATGAAATCCCACCAAGCGACTCAGTAGAGAGGGGTCTGTGGAGGCACCAGGGAGCCCTCCCAGCTCTGGATTTCTCTTGGGGAGCTGTCTCAACACTCCTGCCTTCAATTTTTCTCTCTTTCTCTCTCTGCATCCTGAGATAATGATGAAAACTCCTGCAGAAGTGGGCTAGGCTCCTGTAACCAGGTTATCTCAACAGGATTTATTTTGAGGGACAACTGCCTTAGCTGATCAAGATACTCCTAAACGTTGGTTGTCTCGTATCTTGGTTCTCTTGCTGAAATATGGCAACTTTGATAATGGGAAAAGAGTTCATTTACCTCTGAGAATTTTTATGCTAAATTTCAGATGGATGTTACAGAAAACAGCAGAGACATTATAGTCCCCAAACCAGAAATGATAAGTTGCTACAAYGCTCACACTAGCACTATTGTAACAACAAAGAGTGATTTTTTTCCCCCCATTCATTTTGCCATTCCTTATGAGTCTTCCTGTTCTTCTTTTCCCAGGGTGTTTCACTCCTTCTACTGTTTCTTATAGGAGATGAAAGGATCTTGGAGAGCCTCAGGAGCAGCAGAATTGCATGCTTTGCTTTAAGTGTTTCTCTCAAAACTCAGCTTTGATTTAAAAAAAAAAGAGAGAGAGAGAGAGAGAGAAAAAATCACCACCAGAGAAGCGGCTCTCTCGATGTGCTTAAGTCCTGCTCATTGCATTAGGAGTTACTTATTTCCAGAAACCTGCAGCCTTGCACGTTTGCTTTGGCATCTGAACCTGCAGCCAGACTGTGTTGCATGTGCTAGAAATAATACGTGTTTTGCAGTGGGGCACTGTGGCCTGGGCAAGAAGAGAATGTTTTGGTGGAGCTGTGCAGTTTCCTGGCTTTAAAGCCCTTGGTTTTAAAGCCCTTGGTCCTGCTCTGTGCCAAATGTTGGCAATAACGCCCATGGGGTGCTTTAAAAAGCAGCAAAATGTTGACTCTCCCCGGCAGAGCTTCCAGTGTCTGGAGTGATTGCAGAAGTGCTGAGTGTCATTTTAGTGGCACTTGAGCACAGTCAATATTTGGACAGTGCTGGTGGAAAAGAGAGCTCTCCAAGCAGTGCTCGCCCGCCGAGCTGGCCTGGTGTTTGCCCAGGTATGCAGGGATGCTGCCCTTGCAGACTCCCMAATGAGGAATTCCTAATATTGTGGAATAAGCAGCTAATCCATGGCCCTTGTCCCCAACTTAGTTTTCTAGTGCTTGGATTTGCACCTTGGCTCTTGAGCCTTGTGCTTGTTAGTGCAAGAAGGGAGTGATGAGCAGGACCMAAGGCACCTGGAGAGGACTAAGCTCATGTTAGGAGTGGAGGCTGCTGCCTCGAAGGAAACCCTTGGATCACCGTCTTCCCAAGAGAGCAGTTGAGGCTCCACTGCTTGCTGATGGAAAAGCAATAAAAAGGATTGTTCCTCCTCCMAAATTCCTCCCTGACTTTGATGTAGGAAGGTGAAATAAGGCTCTAACCTGAGCCTTGGGCAAGCATCCACCCAAGGAGGCTGCTTTTCCTCCTTCCAATGCAGTCTGTGACAGCAGCATTAACGATTATGGATTATGCAAACTGTGTGTGAATATGTCAAGTCCAGGCTTTATTTGAAGTGTTATGGGAAGTGTTTATGGGATAAATATTCATTTTTCTTTAATATATGCATTAGCTAAATGCCAGGATAGGAAGAGTTAATGAACTGGCTGAACTGTCTCTGCTGCAGCTCTTCAATTAGTCCTGGATAAACTGGCCTTCCAACATAATGCATCTCTGCTTGTGTAAAACCCACAAAGTGAGAATGCCCCCAAAGCCCAGGTGGTTTTTAATATTTTAATGTGTGCATTTTCTTGTCTTAGATGAGGCAAAAGCTCTTGGAGGGATGTCCTCCTGGGTGACACTTGCACTCACTTTGCTTCGTGGTTCTCACCTTCACCCAAAGCACAGGGCAGTGCAGCTGACAAGCAAGAAATGGAGAAGCAAATGCATTGACTGATATAGAATAGAGCTGGAAAATCAATTTGATGGAAGACAAAAGGAGAACACCTCTTGCTATAATAAAATTTGCTGGTGGCTAAGCAGTTATCACCCGAGCTGCCTTGGGGGAAAATGAAGTTTGATTTCCCAGCTGAGTGCCAAGTTTCCCTGTGATGCTAGTGAAGGGCTTAGCTGGAAACAACTTGGGGGTGGAAAGAAAACCTATTCCCACGAGGAGGGTGAGTGCTCGGTGTGATTGCAGAGGCAGCARTGGGCTCTTCCCTGCTGACTGCCTAGTTGGATGATGTGTCTGGGCAGGAAGAATGAAGTGGATACAGCCCATCGTGCAGCGTGTATTGAAATGGCACAAGAAAGGCAATAAAAAGATGCAGTTGGGTAGCAGGAAAGTGCACTAGGTGTCCGGAGATGGTAGAATCAGGTTAGAATTTGCTGTAGCCTTATTGATGGGGGGAAGCTTTTGCCCTGTGGAATTGAGCTGTGGGTCATTCGAGCCGGGTGGAGGTTGTGGGCCTGGGTCCCTGGCATGGTCACAGTTGCYACGAGCACGTGTGCTCTGGCCTTGGCGTTGGGTTCTGCTCTCGCCTCCATCCGTGTTCCTGCTTGAGCAGCTCCGGGTGCAGAGTGAGGTCCCGTGGTCAGTGGCTAAACTTTAGGTTCCAACAGGAGCATAAAGAAATAAAAATAGTAGTTACCAATGCATCTTCACATGCAGCTATGGTGATTGTTTATTTGCCTCTTGCTTTGCTGTACTTTAGGAGAACAAGCATGGTGAATGTGATTACATGAGGAAGCCTTGAATCTGACAAGACATTGAATCTGTTTAATTTAGCTTAATCCCTTAATGCACCTTGAGATTCTTTCTTTTAACACATTAATGAAGAGAGCCTTAAAATGTCCCCATCGGATAAATCAGAGCCATTGTGCTTATTATAGAAATGGGGGGAGCTGAGGCAGAGCTGATCGCCCCAGGCTTGTTACCTGACCTTGAAAAAGCGGYGGCAGGAACGGGCTCCTGCCCGGCTGCTCCGCGGGGCCTGCACACACGGGTGAATCCCGTGATGGGCTGAGGTGCCGCCGCCGTTGTCCTCCCTAATAACCCGGGCGCTCATTTCCATAGTGCTCTTTCCATGGCAATGGAAGAGAGCAAAAAGTTAGACTGAACAAAGGGTCTGCAATAAAGGGAATGTTGCAAAAACTTGCTGTAAAACTGTTTTGCCCTGAAAGGTTTCTTGCCTTAGCGCAGCTTTAGCACAGGGCCGTGAGACTAGCAGTCAGCACAGCTCCCTTTGGGAGCAGGACTGGGGGATCTTGGATTTAATTGTTTCTCCAAACACCTCTTCTTGTGGAAATATGGTAATATAARCCTGGTCCGAGCCAGCCAACAGCCCAGTAGGTTCAAATCAGGCAGAAATTGCCTTCTCTTTTGCCCCAGCGAAGGCACCTGTAGGCAGGGGTCTGTGGCACCAGGGATGTCTGCTGTCCTCCTCAGGGAAGCAGGGGACTAGAAGCTCAACCTGAAATCGCTCTGCTACTGAGAGCAGAATCTCTTCAAAGCCAGACTTGGGAGTTGGTCTCAACAGATACTGCCCTGTTTTGGCTCTTAYGTAAGCAGAGCGGAGCTGCTTTTAGGACCGGCTTTGCACTGAACCGTCTCACCTCGCTGTCCATCTTCCTGCTGACATCAGATACAAATTGATGGWTTTAATAATTAACAGTTTTTCAGCATGTAGTGATTTTACCGGGCTCAYTGCAAACAAAACTATCCACATCCCTTCYGTGCGCTCTGCCCACRGACGCTCCGCTTTGTCTCTCGCTGCCGCCTTCAGGGCTCGGAGGTGGGTGGGAGGCAGGATTAATGGGAAGCAAAGTGTCAGGGAGGTATGAATAACAAAGCAGAGTTTAATATACTGCAATAAACGGGCTAGATGTTTAACTTTTTTTCTTACAAAATGACCCCGTATCATTTTATTAACTCCAGARATGCTTTTGTGTCGTCTTCAAAAGGTGGAGAAAAAGGCGTCCGTTGTGCCAGGGAAGAGAGGAAATTGAAGGCGGGTGTTATCGCCGCTTGTTTCCCCGCTGCAGTCTGCAGGACCGAGCGATGCAGTGATASAGTTTTAATTAACCCAACTTGTTTGTGCAAAAACAAAACAAAAATAATTTGAAACCCGAATCAGGCATCTCTTTAAAGAAGCTTGAAGTAGTTTACACCGACTGCTGAGAGCCTGGAGCTCATATAAAACTTCCTTAGACCCCTTTAMAGGGATGTACAGGCAGGCTCAGGCTCCGGACCTACCCTTGGGAACACTTCCCTAAGAGACAAATCTCTTGCTTTAACTGCATCAACGTACACACATCAGGTTCAGAAAGCTGCAAAGTGCAATTATTTTTCAAGATCCCCGAAGTGCTGCTCACGGGGTATTGAAAGTGTTTTGATGTCTTCCATTTTTACATCCAAAGACATTCCAGTTTGATATCCTTATAAAAATATTTGAAGAGTCCCAGCAACAGGAGAGTGCTCTGCAGAGCACACAGCTACTTGAAATTATTGTAGMACTTCATGGTTTTAGAAGCACTCGAGTTTGCACTGTTTTGTATCATGTAGAACAATTCCATAATACTAGAGATGAAACTTGATGGGTTGGAATTCAGAAGTGATGATGAGGGTTATGGGCATGCACAACAGAATTTTGGAAATTATTACACTTTAATTTACACTAAATATGGATATGAGGAGGTTATGACAGACTGATGCACTTCTAGATATTTGCAATTGCAGACAACTGCCTAGTCCCTTATTTGTCTGGATTGTGTTTTTCTCCCCTCTGATTTAGGGTGGCTCTTCAGGCACTGATTTGAAGCACAGTGCTCAAATAAACTACTAAAATATCAAAACTCCTTGAAATCTCTCTGCAGACTTTTCATGTAATAACGAACAGTGAAGAAATGAGAATATGCAGTAACAAATCATTAATTTTAAAGCTTTTCGCCATATAAAAATATATGATATCATAAATGCTTGGATTACAGCAGAAGAGATATATGCAGCAAGTGGAAGAATTTAACATCACTTCTGCTTGTTTTATTCAATTTTCTCTTGCTGTTTTGAGTAATCTGTCTCTGACAGCGCTAGTGCTGTATTTACTGGCAGAGGAACACCTGTTTTATGTTTCTAACATGCCTTTGAGGTAAAATGTCTGCTATTTGAGAGCAATCACCTGCCTCATTTTAGTCCTTCAGGCCTTGGAGAAGAAACATTTGGGTTGTTTTCAATTCATTTCTAGAAAAATCGAGATAAAATTTATCAACCCTTAAATTACAGGCTTGCAGCAGYGAGAAGGTTCTATTTAATGCTGAAATAGATGAAATGTGCCACCAGTTTATTTAACTCAGGTTAGTTTAAAATGTTCGATTCATCCGTTGTTTTTAAAACGTCTTAACGCTTTTATGCCTCAAGACAGACAGATATCTGAGAAGCAGCTGTAGGAGATCATGTAGAAACTATACAAGGTGGACCACAGCAATGCTGSTTTTAAAACAGTCATCAGTTGAATTCCCCCTATCTGTGACATTTAAGACAATATTGGAGTCCGCATCAAAACCCTGTGACATCTTTGGGTATCTCTCAAAGGAAAGAATCTAAATATAGTGCTGCACTTGACTGGCCTCTATTCACTGGCTCGGGAGTTGCTGCCTTCTCGTATCGTCCTTCTAGCCAAGAGCAGGATGAAAACTCACGTCATGGTCTGCCAATAAGTTGTCTTCATCATTTCATGAACTGCTTTGGAAACTTGATCCAGATTTTTCTCCACAGTATATTAATCTGTCAGCTCTAGGAAGCTGTGCCTCTGGACCACTCAAAGTTTCAAAATATGAAATTAATGGGAGTCCTGCATTTTTTAATCATAAGTGTCTGCACAGCAATCTGCCTGAAAATCCCTCCCCTGTGTCCCACCTCTGAGCAGAACTCTGCTCTTCACAGACGCTTAGTCTCCAGAGGAGCTGCCTGACAGCAGAGCCATTTGTCACTGTGATCAAGTTTTTAACAACTACTGCTATTTAAATATGCTCTAGTCATTGTGTGTAAGTACACGGGATTGAGCAGTTTCCATAGCTACAGCAGGCAGAAGGATTCAAGACCTTAGGGTCTCCTTAGAGCTCAACATAAAGTGAAAACTACCCTCAGAAAAGTGATGGGACAGAGAAAGTGATTGTGATGTACAGCACTAAATGTACAGAGATAGTCAAGAACACTTTACAGCTTTCAAAAAGCATTTTATCCATTTGAAGTCCCATCTTAAAAGGCCTATGCAATATTTACCTTATTTTCTTTTGCTCTGTTAAAGTGTTCTTTTCCCTGTCAGAAGTGATTTATGGGCTGTGGTGTATCACTAAATCTCATTACTGATGTAACACTTCCAAGCAAAAGAGATGTAAAATACTGCACAGTGAAGTACTGTGGCTGTGAGGCAATGAAGGAAGTGCAGTGCTGGAGTATCCCTCCACTGCAGTCTCAATATACCTGCAATTGGGGTAGACTAGACCCGAGTCTGGGTGGATGTTGATGTTGCTGGAGCAGGAGGTTGGATGTTGATGTACCTGGAGCAGGAGGACATCTGTTAATGTTATGTTCTTATTTTGCATTTATTCACTGTAGGAGAAGATCCTGATAAAGGAAGCCTGTTAAAGAAAGATAATCAAAAATGCGTCTGATGGAGTCCGGAATTAATCAAGGAGTGGAAAGAAAAGTAAGTCCTCATTTTTCTGGGTATAAACCAGCCCTTTAAGAAAACTCTTGGTTTATAATGTTCTGGTAATTCCCCAATACACTGAGTTATTTTACCTACTTTTCAAGTGTTAATACGCAGTACTAGGGACAGGTTGTAATTAATTCTTGACTGTGGAAATAGAACATTTTTCCATCCTTTGTTTCATCTTCTTACTCTAAYAGGATGCAGGTTCATAAACCACTAGACACCTAGCAAAGCATGTTTGAACACATGTGTAAGTTCACCCACGTACTATCCAACCAGGTTTTGACAACTGCTCTTTCTGCTGATGYAGAGAACACAAAATCTATGCTGAGACTACTGTATAGAGGCAAAGAAAAASAAGGTTAAAGGTCTCCCATTTTCTAAAGAGGAATATTCAATATAGACTTTGGACATAAAAGGCCCAGTAAAACCAGTTCAGCAAGTTATAGGAGCTTATATCCTATACATCCACTTCGTGATCTCAAATGAAACACAGGGTACAGTGCAGATGTTCTTCACACATGGTTAGATTATAGATAGTTATGGCCAGTGTAAGGTATGCGCTTATTTTTTCCCACAATTTATTGTGAACAGCAGTAACAAATTTTAAGATGCTAGATGCTGTCCTGCTTAGCAAGTGCTTATGCTTCAGTGCTGTGTGGTGAATTTAAGGTACCTGGGAAAGTCAGAGCCTTAGAAAGGTCCACGGAGGGTGATTCCTGTCAGATCTCTCTGCTGCACTGGAACAATCTGTGAAGTGACTATAACTAAATTCAAACTGCACATTTCAAGGTATTTCTTTAATGAGGTGCAGTGCTCAGTCACAAAGTTAATTGATTAATCTTATTTCTGTGACTGTAGTGGAAGTTCTAAAAGAAAAGACTGGAAGGAAGAATGAGCTAAGCCTCGGAGACACAAAAGGCCTCATCCTTTTGATGAGAAGTGCCAGATTAATCTTCATAAATGGTCATAATTACTTGTGCCTGGAGCTCAGCCAAGTCATTCCAAATAAAAATTAAATTATACAACTGATTGCATGTTCAGTCTCTTCCCCAGAGCATTAGAGCAGCCCTAGCCCTAAAGAAACAAGCAGACATTTACTGTATGCTCATGACAGAGTAGAGAACAGGAAAGGTTTAGGAAAATAAAAGCTAAAGAACAAAATACTTGGAGTATAATTTTATTCACCTAGAAACAAAAGGTCAAAAGTCACAGCATGGAAGTTCATTTTATTTTGTAAACTCATTACAAAGATGTCCACATACAAAAAAAGGCATTTTAACAACTTAAACACAGACAAAAGAAACTATAAAAATTCAGTACATTAATAAAAAGTTGAGATTTCATTTTCTTTCYGCATAATTCCTCGCAAATATTGCTTTCCATACTGCTCTGCACACACTCTGAAATACAACTGTTAGAATCATTAAAGTTAAGAGGCTGAATGTAAAGCCATTTGCTATAGGAATGTGTTGCTGAAAGTTATGAGCCCTGTAGCACGTTAGCTAGAACCGAGACAGAGGACTGCAGGAGCTGGCTAAGAGGCTTCTGAACTGATGATGCATTCAGCTGCTGAGAAAGCCACCTGAGTTTTGCAAATAGTTAAAATATTCTTCATGGAGGCAACAGCATTAGACTGGACATACACTTAGTTACAAAATGTATGTTTCCATATTGGCCTGATGCATCTAATGCTGAYCCTAAATTAAAAACATTTGTGAAGCAAAACTATTTCAGTCCCAACAACTGCTTATTGTGCACTAAAAGCTGCTCTGTGTCAAGCTACTGCAACTTGTAGTTCAGTCTTCCACGCTGGATACTCTTGATTGCAACTGTGGACTTCAATCCTTGAAATACTTCCGGGGAACATCAATTATAAACTACATTCCTTTTTACATTGGAGCTAATCTACAATTTAATTTGACCCTCTTTCTCCCCCAAAAATGACTTCCAGGATATACGATTTATTTTTTTAACCGCTGTTTGAACTTCTTGCAAAATCGTTTCTTTCCTACGAGTCTCCAATGTGAGCTTGAAACCGTTGGGCAGTTATCTAGATCCACAGCTCTTCACTTGGGAGATTTTCAGCTGGGGRGCCATCCACATTACAGAAGTTTTCTCTGATTAGCAGTGCCTTGTTACACTCCAAGTGCAAACGTCCCAATTTTTAAGAGCTAAGTAAACATCCTGGGATTAACAAAGAGCAACCTGAATGTCTATAGTTAATACGCTTCCAAGACTGGTGTTTGTCCTGCCCGGACGTAGTGCAAGAAACGAGCCCCGCCAACATAAGGCACTTACCTACGTGATGTGAGAGGGGCAGGGGCGAGAACGCCCGTAACGTGCAAGTCTAACAAGAGAGGCTCCCTGGAGCAAACCTACGATCTCGCGGGCTCCGTGCGCGGCGTGTCCTTGGCTGCTGCTGCTAGGAAGTCTGTTCGGAACAGTCCTCAGATCCTCCCGTTGGCTGCCGGCTCATTGATCTTTGATTTTTGATGATCGTATTTCACAGAAACAATGAGGAAAAGCAGGAGAGTGGCTCCTTGGATGGCAGCCAACAAAAAAAAGTAGTAGTTTAATTGGCAGCCGTTAATGTTACCTAGGAAAAATTGGGAAGAGGAAAAAAAAAAGAAGCATAAATAAAGAATATATAACTAAAAATATCAGTCCCTTCGGTCCTCAGTAATGAAGATTTTCTTGCAACAGTATGGATAAACACAAACCGCATGGTATTTTCAAAAGACTGAACATATATTCTTTTCCAATTATCCTGAACAAAAGATTGAACTTCTGAGGAAGATGCAAAGTCTGAAGAGAACTTTCCTTGGTGCTCCCGTACCTTAAGCTAAGTAATTTCCCTGTGGATCCAGCAATGCTCTTACAGGATGATTTCCCTTAAAAAAAAATGCAGAAAGCTCCTGCTACACAAAGCCTATACCTACATCCAAGGGCTGCCTTGGGAAAGTCGCAACAGTTTTAAGAGGCTAACGTATATACCTATACATTTTAAGKATGGTATCTTTAGTTGTAAAACTGCAATGCTTTCCTTAAGACAAAACTTAAGACAAAACAGCTGAAAATGTTTATTTTCATATATGATTTGTTCTTTTCCTTGGGGTAAGCAGAGATCAGTATCAATTTTGTACAGACAATTCATTTTAAAGCAACAACAGAAAACATACTTAAGTTGCAGCCATTAAATGGATTTTTTCCAGAGAAATTCCTGCAAATAGTCTAGACTGTAAACTGTTCAGAAACTGCTCAAAATGAAATGTAACATTCAAGACAGAAGTAGTGCCAGATGTCAGCTCCCCAACAGGCTTCCTTTAACTCGGACAAATAATTTTGTTCGTTTTTAAAAAAGCTTTAAGTTTTACAACTTAACTGAACTAGGTAAAAGTATGAATATTTGTACTGTGCTTCTACACTAAAAGCCCTCTCCGTTGGTCTGCTCAGCCTAGCTTAGCATTTCATGGTATCTGTGCACAGGAGGGCCAGTACCTGCTGCCTTTGCTAAGCCAAAGRAAGAAATCAGAGAATCCCAACAACGTATGCTTTTAGGGAAAAGCTTTGGCAACTTTTTAGGTAGAAAGAAAGCAATTTTTCTTCTCAGATTTCTTTTAGAACAAAGTGAAGAGCATGCAGAACCTTATGCAGTTTCTTATGCTTCAATTCACCTTTGCCACTCCCTCAAAATGGCTATAAATTAGTGATTTGGAGCACATTAAATAATGCTAAATTAAGGGAGCTCATTGCCAAAACATTATTCCTCTGTTAAGAACTGTACACTAACTCCTGCTGTATTTCCAAGAACAATATATTGTGGCTCGCATCCAATGTGCCACATGAGCCACAGCCAACTGGACCATTATAACCATCAGAAAGGATAGAGGGAGTAAAAATAGTGAATTGTACATCCATCCTGACAAGCTGTTCATGCAGCATGCATAAAAATGTTCAGATTAAATTACTTTAATTACAGAAACTTAAGATTCAATTAAATGAATATATAATAAAATGCAATAAAATTGAGTCTTTCCTTGACATTTAAAATATAATATACATGTGAAACTCCATTTCAGGAGCAGGCGTGTTTAAAAAGCAGTAATTATCCTTTATGAGATAGGATATTGASTCCATGAAGTCTCAGTTTTTGTCATAGAAATAACAGTCATTTCRATGACAGCAATCAACGCTGAGCTGCCAGCAGAGTCAGCAACCCTGCTAGGTTTTGGAGGCACTCAGTTACCACAGATGATATCACAAATTAACATTTATTTCTGCAAACTCATTGTTTCAGACAGCGTTACTCTTTGGTAACATCCAAAGCTGGTTTAYATGGCAAATAGGCTCAGACCAGATTTAAAGCAAGTTTGTGCAGCTGTGCATGCACAGTAGGGCTAGCACTTGTTTTAAGACCTGTTTACACACTCCTCCTGTTGGAACTAATTAAACCAGTGAGGATGGGATGATTTTTCTGGAATTCCCRAGGTGCCACCTACTGGTGCCAATAATTATTTTTAACGTCAACCAACAATAGAAAGCTTAAGTTGCACTGGACTTTAAAAACATTAGAAAAAGCAAACAGAATGAAATACAAAATTAACTCATGGTTATTGCCAGGAAGTCTCCTGAAACTAGAAAGCAGAATAATCACTAAAAGCAAGCTGCATACATTTTACTCCTCATACCTCCAGAATGATTCGAGGACTTTAAAGACAATATAATCTTATTCTTAAAGTGATAGCTCACTTAAATGTTTTTTTCACTAACATACAAAGYGTTCTAAGTAATTTCTAGTGATGAAATGCAATAAAACAAAGTTGAACAGTAACTGATGAAGACTAAATTGTCTTTAAAGCAATAGTAAATAAATCTATAATGTCAAAATAATACCACATTAAGCGACAACAGTTCCATATGCTCAAAGTTTAATTATTTCTGAAAGAAGCCTTTTACTTTAGAGAATTGGAATACATGAAAATAACTTACCAAAATCTGTGTGATTACTCATCCAGCCGATTTCTTTAATAGACACCAGAGCCAACAGTCCAGAGCCAACAAATGATCCAATCCCCGAAAAGAAAAAGAACAGCCCCATAATAGCACTCTGCATGGATTTGGGAGCAGCTGAATAGGCAAATTCTAGACCTTTATTAAAAGAAAAATATTGTAATTGTAAGATATAGGACATAAAAATGGTTTGTTCTAGTTCAGTGTAATAGAAGCTAAAAAAAAAAGTGGCAGAATGACTCAGGACCAGCCATGTTCCCTCTTTTTGCTAGTTAAGAAATGGCCTAGAGATTCAAGTAATTGCCTTGCCATGGATGTTCAAAGAACCTGGCAGCTCCATTYCCATGTCCTCCGTTTCATTTGTTTCTGTTGTGCAGCATTTATAAAGCACATGGCCTTCCTTGCTCAGAAAAACAGTACTAGGAACTGAAGGACACGCTTGCACTGACCATGAGCACTTATTTCCCTCAGAGATACAGACAGACAGTGAGTCAGTATGTGCAGGCAGATAAATTAATTTTAGCTGGAAAGGAAGTAATTAATTTTAATTTAATTTTGATCTAGAATACTCCGAGTCAACTAGTTGCCTGTCTGTTCTTTGAAGCATTGCAGAAATGGAGCTTAAACTCCAAGCTCTCCTTATTTAGGTTTCAACAAATAAAAACAGGAAAAAAGCCAGTTGTGTCAATTTAAAAACAATCTGTACTAGCGAATTTGGGCACCAGCAGGACACGCTGGGTTAGGCGCTGCCTTGCAAAGACTAATGCTCCTGATTAACACTTTTTAGAACAGTGTTCCTGCCAAAAATTAAATGGGGTTATTCACAAGAGACAGTTAAATACAGTCTCTGCGGCACTTTTTCTCTGACGGATGAAATGCTTATTTCAAAATAGGCTGCCTCTTACTGAAATTAATGAGAGCATCCGCTGCCTCACCTATTGTTTTTCTTGGCAAAAATAGCATAATAGACCTACAAAAGGACGAGTCATATGTCTGCATAATAAAGGTACACTTTACATTCACCACCAGTGTTGACTTTTGCTATTTGAGGCAGAGTTTAATAGAAAAACARTTGCATTTCCTTTGAAGAAAAGGCTTAACACCTCAGGCAAGTCAGGTCAATTTGCCCGTTGTGAGGGAGCAACTCTGTTCTTGTAAAAGAATCAGAACTAGTATGTTTTTTACTTATTGACCTGAGAGCATTTTGCACTGCCTCATGAGAAATCTCAAATAACCACCCTGAAGTTTTTCTTTTCCTCTTCAAAATGTCAGCCCAGAAGAGAACTGAAATATCCTTGGTGCAACTGAGCTCCGTACAGCTCTAAATTCAAATGGGAATGAGACAATATCTGTAGAGATGGAAGAGGCAGTCAGGTGGTAAACAAGGAAAATGAGCCACATTTAGTCTGAGAATTAGAAACCAAAATTGTTTTCAGTGTTTTATCACTAGAATAACAGCCCAGATTTTTCACAGAATATTTATCTGGGCAATTTCACCTAAAAAAAAAAAAAAAAAAAAACCTCACTACTTTCATGATAAAGTAGCTTGTTCTTATTCTCTTGTGAAGCTACCACAGTTTTCACAGATCTCCAAAGCATCAGTCACATTTTGCTTACCAGGATTTGTACATATTGAACAATTTAAGCTCAAGCACATCACATGAAAGAGGATGTCATTGTCCATTTAGAGAGATGCAYTGGATTTGAGTATTACTGTAAAAAAAAATCTAAAAACTAAAATAGATATAACACTATGCACTTTTCACAACAAAATAAGTCACGTTTCTGAACCTGAATAGTGTTTTCAGTGACCTTAATATTTAATCTGGCATAAAGAACACAGAATCTTTTCTTTGCCTTCAGAGATATTCTTGCCTGCTGGCAGCCATTGATAACGATTTCATGCTACCTCAAACAAGCGATTTTGAAATTAAACCTTCTAGTTGGTGTTGTCATGTGAGATTATGACTCCCAGCTAAATAGGGGTGCTTTAAGAGGACTGACAGACTAATACAAAAGATTAATGCAATGTGTGTCATCTTTTAAAAGGTACCTCAAGTGGAACTAACACGGCATAATAAGAATATGCTTAGTTTTACAGTAAACAAAAACAAACCTATGTTTCTGCCCTTATGATATTTAGTCCTTTTTTGTTCACGATAAATGCTTCYAAATCAGTATAGCTTTAACCATTAACACTTGGCTTTTTCTAAAGCTGAAGTTCATAGCACAAGAGATGCCTCTATCAACATTCAGTAACAAAGTAGTAAAATATCCTCTACTAAGCCTTGAGAGACCTTCTTAAAAACACTAAAAAATCACTTTAGATAGGGATCAGAAGTCCAAGGTGGGCAAAAAAACTCGCTTTGTAAAACAAATTGTATGAAAGTGTAACACACAAAGCAATTAGGATCTGCCTGGAATCTCTGATTCTAGCAGAAGCAGTTGCATTTTTTTCCAACATTGGCCAGCTAACAGGTTTTGAAGCTACAAAGCTGTTATAACAGATGTAGCAAGTGCAAAAGAACAGCAGGGTATTCACGTTAAGAATAGTGAAAGCCTTCCAGATTTTACTTCCCATGAAGCCCACTAAAAAAGCATAAACAATCCTCAACTTGGAGCTCAACAAACAGGGCCTTTTGCCCTTGAGCTTTTCATAAACTGCAGATACATTTTTTTTTCTGCTTGGGAACASCAATAAACTGATAATAGTCATTGTCAATATGCAAGTTATCCATTTTATAAAAATATAAATTTAAAAGTTAGTAATTTTGGCATGAACATTAGCAGCCTCTAAATATGCTAGATTTTAAGCGTGTTGAAAGTTTTACTAACTTTGACAAAAGGTTATCAGAAATCTAGTATTTATTAAAAAAGGGCATAAGGCAAAGTAAGAGAGAGAAAAAGGCAAAAGCCACATTCTTCCTGTTTGCCAARCAGCCTGTCCACCTGGTTTTATTTCCCACTTGTCATGATAGTGCAAGACATGYAATCAGAAACTTGACAGGGGAGAAGTTGTTTCCCTCTCCAGAGCAGACACAAGCAGCCCATGGGACAGCTGCAACTACCCTCTCAGAGAGAACTGGAGCGTGCCAGCTTAAACTTCCCTAGCACAAGGTAGGAGACTAGTCTTGTGGAGAGAAAATGAGAAGAGGAAATTCCGTCCTACGGAATCTGAGGGGATGAGCTATGTGTAAGGTGGATATAAATGGATGATCTTCAACATTCAACATTCTGAACCAGTATTAAAAACGCATTAGGAAGTAACTATCATTAAGGAAATGCTGGAGTCACTGGGGGAGCTCTGATAAACCAGCCAGCTCTACAATTCTACGTAAGTAATAACAGAAAAGCAATTTAACAAATCTAAGATTACAAAAAGTTTCTATTACTGGTACCTAGGTGTTGCTCCCAAGCATTAAACGTGTAAATACTGTGCTAAAAATTCACAATAGCATTTCACTTGTTTAATCATAATAAACCTGTGCCAGCCACACCACAGTGACAGCAGATAAACTGCCTGTGGGTTTCTTTGTGCTAATGAGCCCTGCATGAATATGAAACAGACCAGAAAATAACATTTTATAGACCTATTCGCCCTCTCCACCCACTTTACTTTCAGCTTAAAATCACTATAATCAAACAGCAGTTCACACATCATACAGAACAGTATTAAGAAATGTAAGATCACTTGTGTTTGTTCTAGTATCATGAAGTATTAAATAACTTCAGAAAAGCTGCACTATAAATAAGGCAGAAACTTAGTGTAAAACTTAGTTACTCTATTATTAATAATCCCCCCAAACTAACTTTTTAATTACATGGGATTTTTCTTATTTCAGAATCACAAGAATTCAACTTGTATGAATTTGAATTGGTGACAAACCTTACTAAGATGGTTTCATCTTTTCCTTTATCTCTAATAGGTGTTTCCAAATAGTAGCCAATTTTCCAAACTGTAGGCTCAGCTTTTAAACCACAAAATGATGAAACATGAATTTTATTTGCAACATGTGCTGAGAATTCAGAGGAAACAACACATCATGAAAACTCTTCTTCCAAATACAGCATTGGACAAGTATCTTTTTTTCTACAAAAGAGGGTAAATATCTTCTGCTGACTGGCTGACACGCAAATAGTCTAGATGTTACTTTTCTTGAAACTCAGTCAGGAAAATAACTTTTCACATAGCCAGTTTACAAATGTGAAAAAAAAAAAAAAAAAAGAGTGCTTTGCTATCACATATTTGAGTGTATTGTATGTTATTATACTTGGGAACATTACAGCTTATAGTGATTTGAAAAGTAAATATTTATTTTTGAACCTCTCATTCATGATAGATGGTATGTAGAGGCAGTTTTAAAGCACACACCAAAGACTTACCTGCTATACTTGCAAATATTTCACTGAATCCAATCAGCACATATTGAGGAATCTGCCACCATATTGGCAAATCTGCAGCATGGTATGTAACATTTCCAATTGTCTGATTAATTGTTCTAACCTTTACAACTTTCAGTCTGTTGCTTTCCAGAATTCCTACATGGGGTGAGGGAGGAAGGGGAGGGGGAAAAAAAAAAAAAAAAAGACCTAAAATGCAAACAGTTTCTTCACATTATGAATTTAATTAATAGTCCTGTATGACAATTAGAGGTTATGAAATCAGTATATATACTTCTTTATTTCCTGATATAAATAATTGCAGGTTACTTTTGTTATTTCAAGAAATGCAGTTCTTCTTCCATAGAAGCCCCCCCAAAGACCATAACTACATGTTATCAAATTTTGCCATAAATTTCTCTGCTAAACTGAATGTTTTAGAAGCCAGAATCTACTGATTCGATCTTACACTTTGATAGCAATAAGTTTCACATTTAATCTTACAATTTTAATAGTTAAAAGAATCTTAATTCTTGCCATAATTGTTTAAACTCTATAAATGAAGTAGATTTTAAAGCTGAATAACTTTAAGTACTGCTGCTCAAAAATTACGATGAARTGCATGAAGCACAGCAGATGTTCATTAAATCTAATAAGTTGTACTCTCACACAGTTTATAAGATATTTAAAATAATCTAAACAATCTAATAGGCAGCCTATATAGTGTCCAGAACTAATGCCAGTTAGATAAGTAAGTCAAAATGGAAGTATGCCACAAATAAATCATTTAGATACTTCCAAGACTGCTAGTGATTAACATCTTCATACATTCCAATTTTAATCAGTGCCTCTTTGAAGCAGGAATGTTTGGAAGTGATGTTGTACTTCGAGAATATTAAATTATGGTTTCTAGAAACACCATTTAATGAGAATAAAAAAAGTTATGAAATTTATAAATCAACAGAAGCTTCCTCTCCCTCAAAAGAAGTGCAGTTCCCTACACCGCAAGGTAGTTGCAATCGGAGATCTCAAATTCATATTATAATGAATGTTATGTTATGCTATTTTAACAGGTTAAACTTTCCAGCCAGAAAGCAAATAATATTTTCAAAGACTAAAGAACTGACGTTCACAGGTTCTACTGTGAAAGAGTTGGCAAGGATCAAACCAACAAAATCATGCATCACATTTGTAGGTGAACTGTTAACAAAAAATTGAAATTTTAAAGAATTCTGCTATATGAAATCACTCCCCAAGTCAGTCATGATAGTTCAACATGGGTTTTTTTTTCAGGATTAATATAGATATATTTTGCTGGTTATGAATTTACTTATAGATTGAGCCAGCAAGATCTATCTAAAGAGCTGACATTTAGATGTTTTAAATTATCTTCCTATGCTGGTTGCAGTTTTCCCAAGTTACATGGAATAAGAGAAACATTCCTATTTTAAGTTTCAGTGACTTTGCTGTAAAAACTTTACTTGCCCACATACAAAGTGACCTTGGCCTCATAAGGTAATTATCTCTCTCGTTGAGAGAAATCTTAATAGCTCAATAAAATGTCCCTCTCTCTAAAATATAGGAGATATAAGTGCTGAAATTAATTTATATAATGCTATCATGCTTTATCAATATGTTCATTACAGTGATGGTATGTGAAGGCTATAGGTTCTATGAAGCATTGCTCAGAGATGTTCAGTTCCACATCAGCAGTGCTCAACAACTATAAATCCTCTCAAATGCAGCTGATTTATGGCTCAAACAGAGATGCCATCTTTTTCCTTTCATGCTACAGCTAAGCTATTTTACACTACAACAATTTCCAAACATTAGAGAACATTGAGGTAGGGGGGAGGGGAAAAAAAAAAAAAAAAAAAAAAAAAAAAAGACCAAAGTGGGAGGAAACGTAGGGAGGAAAAAAAAAAAAAAAGACCAAAGCTGGGCAATGACCCAACTTTAGTACTTCACATATAGGCAGAAGATTTAAGTAGACTTCTGCTTTGTCAGTATTTGGAAGTCAGATTATATGTAATATATACTGATTATATACTCATTATATATATATACACATATACACACACTATATATAATGTATATCTACACACATACACACTATACGTAGTGTATACTTCATTCTGAATATTGTTTTACAGGGCAAAAAAAAATCTATTCCCAGATAAATGGTCACTAAATCAGACAACACAGACCTCTGCATTACAATAAATTTTATTTTATGAAGACTAAAGGCTTCACATTCAGCTCCTAGACACTTTCAGTCAAACCAAGAACTGACCAGTGAAGCTAAGGTCTAGGTTGAAAAAACATGGCCAAAGACAAATAATTCCTCTATATCATATTTCCAAAAAAATAACACTGTCAGTTGTGTGTCTGCAAATGTAAACTCTCTGCCCTGAGAACATTAACTAGCAAGTTTATTTTGAAAGGTATAGTCACACCCTTATTCAGGCAGAAAATGCTCCAGTTTTATCACTAAAATAACCAAAAAAGCTTAATATTTTGTGTAAAAGCTCCTTCATTGTGGGGAACATATCCATGCTGCTGTGTTCAAAAAATTCCTTGCAAATCACTCTTGAATAATAATGAATTAAAGACTTGCAAGTTTTCCTTTTTTTTAAAACAGAGCTATTGCAAGTAGCATAACTATGCAAGTAGAGGTCATTTTCTTACCTGCAGCAAACGCAGAACACATCACAAAGAACATTCCAACTGCAATCCTCTTCAGCGAGGATGGGAGCAAGCCATTCCTCTTTAAAACAGGGTCTACCAATTTATCCTTTAAGGGTATTAGGATCAGGATAAGCACCGCATCAAACATAGTCAACCAGGCAGCTGGAAACTGAAAGGGTGGATGACTTAAGTTAGCGATTTCATTCCTATGGGTTGATTTGTACTCTTTAACAAAGGAAARAAAGTAATACTTTTCATGAAATACCGAGATTCAAAACAAGTTGAAGTGATAGACATTAGAAACTGAGTAAAATGAGAGCGTGTGAGAGGTGAAGAAAAACAAGCACTCAGATATAAAGGTTTTCATTTACTTTGGCAATTCCTATATGTTATCTCAGATTTCTCACCATAGTAACTCCAACAGGATTACATACTCCCACCTTTTAATATCAAGAGGAAATATGTCTTTTTTAGTATTATGCAGAGATACATGAAGAGTTTAAGAAAAAATAGCCCTGCGCAATACTCCCTATCTAAAAATGCTACTATTCGTTTCCTTAATTACCTCAAATTGTTTAAATTTGAGGAAGCAAAGTACTCAGAATTGCTTTAAAAGATATTATTTACATCACATAGTGATGAAGCTTAAGAATTCTTCAGGTTCACCATATACCAAGATGATAAAAAACATATAAAACTATTTGATTTTTGTTGTTAATGCTTTGAGATGGCAGCAAAGTCATTTCAAAATAAAATAAGAACAGCAGAACTGATGCAATGCAGAAAAAGGAGACAGTCATTGTTATGCATGATGAAAAAATAATTATTTAAAAGTGTCAAGTCAGATGCTAGGATTATTGTTCCATTACCCTGGATTCAAATTCAGCATAATTTAAGTAAATGCTAAATACAGCTGAACTAATTTTTTTAAAGACACACTTTTGAGTTAGAAAAAGTGGTCGTACAGTATTTGTACTACTTTAAAGCCTTTTCAGTTAAAGCTAACATTGAGAGTCATTCCTTAATGGAAATAATTCTGTGAAATACAATGCTCTACTTACAGGTGAAAACCTGTAATTCAACTACCAAGGAGGTGGAGAAAAACTCAGTCTGACAGCTGAAGCTCTATATTTATTTCTACATAATAAATATTCAGACAGAAACTATGGGATATATTTAAGATCATCAAGGTAGAGATTTGCACAAAAGATTTTAGGCATATTAATTCCTACTATGCAGCTTCTATGTTTAGGCTTCCATAAAAGGCTGGCTATATTGATCACCCCATGCTCATCAGTTCCACAGGCTTATGTGTACTTTATCAGAAAAAAGAAAATTCACTTTGTTAATTCAATTCAGTAATAAGGCTCTAACAAGCCACTTAAGTGACTCATAATATCAAAAGAATTCCTATGACGTCTCTCCCATGAGGAGAGGAAAAAGAAATGTGAAAGGTTATACTAATGGAAAGGGCAGAAAGAGTTACATATCAAGGAGTAAAAAAACATAAATGTGACCTTTACTAAAATGAAAATTAAGTACATGCTAAAGAAACAGCTCAAGTGAGGTCCAAGCTTAAAATTAATGCAACAAAAAGAGAAGCCGCTGTCTAGTTAAGATGTTTTCCTTTAAAAAAAAGTTTTAAAATTAGCACATGACTTAAGCAACATGAAAATGAACCCTGAATTGGCAATAGTTTTCAGTGGCAAAAGGCTATGCAAATTAAGTGCACAGACTGAGTAAAGTTGAGAAAATTTGCGTTAGTTACTAGTGCTGATAGCACACACTTTAATGAAGGAATCTCAGACTGCATTTGCTTTAGTTTACTAACTGTAAAATAATAAGTAACTAGATTTAGAGTTTGATAACGTGCCATTTTAGCAGGCTTATTTAGGTAGTATTTCTAATATCCATTAAACTCTTAGCTGCGATTCAGAAACAGCTCTTTGGGTAGCTCAAAAAATTAAGTACAAGCATTTTTTGTTTTTTCCATCTGTAAAAAGGAGCAATTCTACCTTATTGATATCATTAATTTCAAATAAAAGAGAAGAAATTTAATTTTAAAAGCATATTTAGTAAGTCTGTTAGTAATATATACTCATAATTTTTTTGTTTCTACTTATCAGAACCAATTTTACAACTACATGATGCCGGCCTTATTTGAAAGACACTGACTGAGCAACTTCCTTCGACATGCAAAACTCATTCAAGGTAATGTGATTATTGATTAATTAGTATAAAGTTAAAAATATAATTCAGATTGCAGTTTTGGAAATACTAATGATTCCACTTAAGAATGGGTAACTGCAATTTTGGAGATAGTATTTCCATTAGGAATGGATTTTCCTACTGAATTTGTAGGACTGCTCATGTAAATACACCTTTGCAAACTTAGGACACAAAAAATTTAAAAGCTTCCTTCAAAGATCCTATTTTGTGCATTGAAGAAGAAAGACACCCTTAATTAAGGCAGCAAATGTTATCTGAATACACTGAAAACAGAGTGGTGTAATGTCTGCATACCAGTAAAAAATACTAAAATCTGTTTTATGCCTTATGCTTCCAAACACCCAGTTATTTGTGTCTGTAGCCCTTGATTCCCCTTAYCTACTATCCTGGCTCTCCAAATTTATGTAAAACACTTAGCTGCTTTTTATTCCAACTAACAAAACAAACAACCCCCACATTTTTAAGTGTTTTGCYCTACTTACTGTATGAGTAGAATTGGTGTCATTTGATATTTCAGGAATTTTCAGATGAAGACTTTGCAATACATAAGTTGTCTGCATCTAACATTAAGAAAGATGAGTTTACATTACTCAGACCAGTCAGTCATTAGCAAAYATTATACCAGAGGTGAAGTACTAATACTTCAAAACAAAAGAATAATTGCTAGAACATTATAGGCTTTTTCTAATTCTATGTTTATCATTATTAAAAGAAAAAGGAATCATTCATGTGACTTTAAGCATAATTTCTGGATTCTTTTTTCCCCTAAAATAATTGCTATCCTAAGATAAAGGAACCAGAAAAGAATTAATTAAGATGAAATCTAGGCCACTTGCACTGACCTATCTGAAGATTAAACAGAGCATAATATTTAAGATATCTTAATTTGCGCAACCATTAGTTTTAACTAAGAGCTAATTTAATTTATTTTTAGTTATTTTCCTTCATTAATTTAATCATCAAGTCAAAATATTGATTTTTCTGGTAAGTATTCTTAGTAACCATTTTTCATCTCCCAGCTTCAGGGTAAGCTTCATTTTTATGAAAGAGATACAGAAAAATGTGAAATTAGATACCTTACACATACTGCTGAACTACTGCTACTACTAAAGCTACAGCTTTCCCCAACTACTGCATCTAAGAAATGAATGAAGTTGTCATCACTCAGTACTGTTTTTCCCAACACAATATTATTAAAGTGATCGTTGAGATGCAGCCTCAGGTATGTGAAAGGAATAACGTTGACTTTATTGACCACACAGTTATTTAAGAAGTGAAAATGTCAGTAATGCAGCTCTGAAAAATCTTGTTCAATATCCATCTTCTCTACAATCACAGCTGCTGAATGCTAACTGTAACTTTACAGAACACTTCCCTCCAGAAAGCTTTCAAGTGTTTCCTCCAGGTTACTGCTCTGCAGGATAATTTTCAGGGAAGACTGAGTTTYACAAGCTAGGCTCAGAACTGCAGCTTAATGGGAGTGCCCTAGACCTTCCAAATGCAGTGGGGAGAACATGAAGTTATGGCCCCTATGTTTGAAATTCTATTTTGAGACACATAAAAGAAAAAGTTAGACATTCAAAAATACTCACTTGGAAATACACTGTCCAGTAAGGTATCAAAGCTAAAAAGACAGGTATAATCTTGACAAGAGCTTTCACATCCTCTACTTTATCTTCTCTGAATGGGCCTCCACGAGACAACTTGGCCATCTCAAATAAGCTTTGCTTGCGGGGCTGTTGAAGAACTCCTTGGCCTTCACTTTTGAAAAAGAATTTGAAACATTTAGTTAAATAGCAACAAAAACTCACTTAACTGGCTCCCTTGTAACACTTTTTTTATCATGACAAGCTCATGCATTTCTAAAGAAAGAATTACTTACAAATAACTAAGCCAGAATGGATCAACCATGGGTAAAAATGTAAAGTGAAATGTTTCATTATAAAGGTTTCCTTAATTCTAATCCYCCCCTACTGCACATATGGAAAATTAGGCACTGTCATATGCAAAATTTCCAAAGAGTATCACAAAAGATTGTGATAAACTGTGATACTGTTGTAACTAACAAAAGGTATCTTAAGTGATCAAATTGTTCTGCAGTCTSAACACACAAAATCTCCAAGGAAGGGAGGCACTTGACACCTCCTATCATCCACAGCCACCAATATTTCATGGGCATCTCTAAGAGTAGGGGAGCCAGYTGGGAGGGAAAAAGCCAGTACACACTTTAGCAGCCCATCAGGGTTTTYTAAGCATTTAAGACAGATAATAGTGTTTTTTTTAAATTCAGGAGGTTTTTAAAAAAGACTTAAGCCAAAAAGAAGGATGACTAATGATGAAAAACAGCATGTTTAGGTAATGTTCTATTTCCAGCGATTCTGGGCTACCAGGACATACACAGCATTCTAGTGAAAACAGCACATTTGATTTTGCAGCATAGAGATCCTGCAGTCTCTGAATATTTTTCTTTTTCATCCCCAGACTCCCAGAATGTGTCTCCCATTGCAAAGTTCCAGTTCTCAAATCAAAATTGCTTATTCTACTGTATTCTCTAGAGCAACTTACTGCAGCTAGTTTGGACAAACTAGTTTCAATTCTTAGGCTGGAATTCAGACTGTACAAAAGAGCACTTTACAAACCTATTAGTTGATCGCTCCACATGTCTCTTTCTTGAGCAACAAGAATATGCAAGAATTTTAAACATGTCTGTGAAGGCACTACCGTCAGGTGGTTTTGTGATGAAGAAACTCTGACCACATAAGAACACCATGAACGAAATCCCAATGCAAATCGTTGGGATGCTATATCCAATAACAAAGCTCACGTTCTGTTGAATGTATGCAATGCCTCCCAGAGACAGAATAGCTCCCAAGTTAATGCTCCAATAAAACCAATTAAAAAATCTTCTTGTGGCTTCTGGACCTCGATCTTTGACCTGAAAAAGATTAAAAGAAGTCATTCAATTTCTGAACAAAATGTTTATTAGAATTCAATCAACTGCAATGCACAGAAGAGCCTGGGTTTAATTTACGGTCATACTAAAATGATTCAAGTATTTTGGGCTTAGCACGGTATTTGATGAAATGACACTGTACTGAGCTTCCCCATTACATCAATGACCTTCTTGAAGTTCAGCATCTGAAAAGTTATTCAAGATTAAACTTCAGTTTAAACTTTCAGTTGCTACAGAGAAGCAGTTATTATTTCTGCTGCACTMGTTTGATTCACATCATCCCACAGATACATACAAAAATTGAAATAACTGTTTCTTGAAATAGAAAAGTTGAATTATCAAAAAGAAAAAAAAAGCATTACTAGTATTCCAAAAAAAAATTCTTCCAACTAAATGTATGTAACATTTTTTCTAAGTCTCAAATGACTATATGACTATTTGACATTAAAGCACACATTCCAAAATTAAGTTTTAACACAGTTCCAGTTGCTCTCATCAGAACATAARTTGAAGGTTTGCCCTGCTGACCTTCATAATAAAATAGAAATTAAATTCGGGTTGCCTGAAATATCACAAGCCCCCAGTAAACATCTGCCCTCTATCAAACCTGCACGGCTTATAATGCTTTTTGTCCTTCTTGAACTCTACCTCACTGTCTCTCCAAGCAAACCAAAGACATCACTGGTTTATGGAATTTCTCCTGCACTGGCTTCACATTCCGTGTTGCATACTATAAGTCACCCTAAGGTTTGTAATTAAGTCACAGAAACTCAGTAAAACTCATAAGGTATAACTCACAACATATGATGTAAGAGAAATTATGCAAGTTAAAATTTGAAATACATAAAGAAGATCTTCTGCAGAAGAATCCGTAACACACTATTTGTCACCGTTTTATGACTGRAAGTCCATTAACACTGACCAGTGAATCAGTAGCATGCAAGTCTTGCTGAGTCAGCTGTTTTTTGATTTCTAGTTAAAGTTTCCCTTCCTCATTCCTAGACCTTCAAAAGAGCCAGGGTTAAAAGAAATATTAGAGCATCTATTCAAATGCATAGTTAGCAGCATTGCCAGGCGTTCAAGTCTGTTAGCATATCAATTACAAACTCAAAGCCTAAAACCAGGGGATTCTCCCTTCCAAGCTCAAATTTTGTACTCCTTCCTAATCTCAATAGGCATCATGCACATTTTCAGTAGCGTATCAACCTAAACGGCAGCAGGAGATTAGCAGGATATTTGACTGTCAGGGCATAATATCCAGCCCTGAATGCCCACCCCACCACTGTGATTCCTTCAAGCTTTTCACACATTTCTACCACTAAATGGGACTCAGGGGTATAGTAAGGAACAGTCCAGTAGTGTTTTGACTTTAGCAAACATACAGAATGACCTATTGTCCTGARCAGGCGCAATCACAATTACTCTTGATTTTCCTCTTTTAAATAATATGGCAAATTTGAGTAAAAACAAAAGAAAATGTGGAACCCGTAGTGTTCYGGTCACAGCAGCATGATCTAGATGTTATTGCTGAGAGCATGCAGGTGCTAGGACAGCCTTCTAATGAGGAAATAGAAACAACTTTGGTATTTTCAAGACAGCAGGCATGACTTAGTTTTTATTTCTTCTTTTTATTTTTTAGTCTAACCGAGACCCTATTTTTGCTGCAGTACAGAGGGTTCTCTTTTTTTTTTTTTAAGTAACTATCTTGTATGTACAAAGACTACAGTTACTCCAAAAGCAAAAGAAAAAAAATACTTAGTATTATGGGTATGGGTATCCACAGAGCAATAGATCTTCATATATTAAAGGAAGCAGTCTCAAAACTCACGTTTCGCATACATAGCCCTTACACCAGACTGATTATGGTCTGATGAGATGCAATTACCATCCAGTTTTCATGCTAAGGGATCCTGAATGCTGGGAATGCTACATTATGGAAATTGTGTAACCATTAGGACATTTACACCTACTTTCAGCAGAGGATGCATCAGCTATAAAGCTCTGCACTGCAATAGTCYAAACCAATTTGGGATACAAGGTTAACGTCTTCTTTACAACTGTAATTGTCTAAAGGCAGTTAAACAAAGAAAAATAAGGAATAACTTGATCTTCCACTACACCAGAAGAAAAATGTGATAGATACAACTCCAAAGCACAGCTATCCCCAAAATTAATACTCAGACAAATGATTTGCTGAATTATTGCTCCCCCAGATTTTTCAACAGAAGTGTCTTTCCTAGAAGATGATCCAAATACTGACCTAGGCAGTCTTAATAGCTTGACACCAAACAAAATTTCAAATATTAAGATTCTATTAGAGAAGTTCTCCAAATCTGTATATAAAGAGAAGGGAACCTATATAAACATCATTGCWTCTCCGTAACATAGGTGTTTAGATGCTTTGCTTTGTCACAAAGTAATTTCCTAGCTCTCTACAATTAGACAGTCTCAGAGAAGAAATCCCAAGGAGAACCATTGATCTTTGCCATAGCTACAGGGAAACTAACGCAAAAACTTTTCCCTATGCACATTTACCTCAGTGGATCAGGAAACTAATCCTGAAGCAATGCCACTGTGCGTAAAACAAATTGTTTCTCAGGGATCCGAATTTTGCATGGACAAAACTGAGTAATTCTTAAGGAATACCTAGCATAGCACTGTGCTGGCTGATTTTTGACATCATCTGCTAATGATCTTTTTCCTAAACTCCAATATTTCAAAGTTCCCGCTATGTCATCACCTTCCTTCTCTCTCTCTTTTCCCCCCCATATTGTGATAGATCCAAACATTTGACCTCCTGTTTTAATTCACATGAAAGTAAAAACAAAGATTTTAAAAAGTCAGACCTGACTAGTTTTCATTTGTTCCTGCAATTCACTGACAGTCACAAACGACAAATGAAAACAAAAACACCCCAAAATTTATCACAACCATGTGATTATAGCAACACCAGGAGTGTGTGTAAAAGTACACGGCAGTAATGCTACTGTAAACCCAGCACTTTTCTCATAGTAAGAAGAGTTTTGCAGCTACAGACTGATAGCTTGAATGACTACAAAGGCATTTTAGATAGGACAAGCACTATGGTTAAAACTAGCATCTCTAATCTAGCATCTATCTTAACTATATATGAAGTGCCACAGATTTGTCTATAATTAGAGCATTGGTTAGAGCCCATACTAGATCAGTAATCTACCACTACTGGGTCCAGTCTCTGGCTACAACGTTGAAGCTAAACCAGCTTTCACAATAATGAGAGTCATATTGTGCCCTAACCGTGGAAAGTCACAAACTGCTACACAGASAAGAGGAAATGACTGTGAAGCCTTGCACTTAAAAGGGGAACTGGAAAGTGCCAGGTTATATATATGTATCACATGCTTATAAACACTATTCTGAGAACCATGAGGTTCAGATTTAGATCAGCATGTTGGATCAATTTGCAGCTTTTAGAAAAACAACTCTTACTTATAAACTAGCTTTACTTAAATAGCTTCATAACCAGTTTGCAACAGCTAATTTTTGCTAAATTGACTGGTAAAGRTTATTCAGGACTAAGTCATTTGTAACAGTATTTCTAAATGCATCTATTTAACAGTAATGAAACACACATTCTTTAAACTTTAGAAAAAAAATTGGAAGTCAGTTTCCCATTTTCCATACTTACAGCGATTCCTTCCTTCTAGATATAAAAATCCTTTAAACATGAGTTCCCTGTCTAAATTATAAATTGACAGCTAAAATTGAAAATGTAAATGATATTTTTTTAGAGAGATTTGCAATGACATGCAATTAACAACATCTGAAAGCCAGTTCACGTCAGCTAAAGTGCGTGATCCACAGTTCATAGTGTTTCCCTTTGTTTGGTATTTAAGGCACACAGCTTATCAGCACAGACCCAACCAGAACACGGCTGTATTGAATGCTGGCCCCTCAAGAATGCAGTTTTGGAAGACAGACTTTATTCTCAGCAATATATATCCAGCTGCCCAGCAGTGCGCTGCATTCCTACGCAGGGAGAAGCCACCCAAGAGAGCCCAAAAGTGCACAGCAAGGTAAACGGAGTGCTGYAATGTATTTAACAATAGATAAGCCAGAAAAACAGAAAAATCCAGTCCTCAGCAGAGCATTACTGATTATTAACAACCAGAAAGGAAAAATTCTTCTGCCTCACCCTACATAAATCACTGTGAATTATCTACACCTCTAGCCAAAAACTGCTTTCAATGAAATCCTGGGGGGAAAGCCTTAAAAAAATATCTAGTTACAACAGCTACACTTCTATTGGCTGTGGTTCTTCTTTTACTCTCCTCTGCCATTATTTCTCTCTTATATTTGGTGTTCATAAAATGTTCTGGGGATAAGCAGTCCGTTTGAAAAACACCTTACCAGAAACAGAGTTATATTAAAGCTATTTCGCTTGATGGGCTCATGCTGGCTTAAACAGAACCAATACACTTGGGACATACAATCTTAGGCTATAATAATGTTTTACATTTATATACTGCATTTCACCTAGAACTCCGGAATTTATAATATGCAAAATGCCAAAGAATGACAAATGTAAGCTGCACAGCAGAGAATAGAGGTCCATTTGGCAAGGACTTTGTGGCAGATCATACCTCTCACAAAGAATTTCATGGCATTTCTGATAGCTGCACTATCCAGAACTCAATGGGCCAGTAAATAGACATGTAACTGGATTAGAGGTATTTTCCCAGCTTTGTCACCAAGAACTGTTTGCCTAGGGAAGCTTCACAGTATCTAAGCATCTGAAAAAAAAAAAATTTGTAAAGCCAAAATTACACTCCATTTCAACACGGACAGCCAGCACACTGTCTTACTTAGCATAAGATTGTATAAAACACCTGCAAGAGCATACACCAGGTGATATTAAGTTATGAGCTGCCTGTCAAATGTCTTCTGTAAAAACCGCTTAGTTCTGCAGGAATGATCCAATGRATGATCTCACTGGAGTGGGTCAGAACAAGGCTGTGTGACAGGACATGTCCTCTGGAGAACAGCCCAGGTGACACATCTACCACGCTGAGAGCTCCTGTCACCCAGGGCAGCACCAGGCAGCACAAGAGCATCACTCATGGTACAACACTGTGTACAGAGAATATCTYAAGGCTAAGAGAGCATTTGTTATCTATCTTTTGTTTACAGCAGCATGGTAAAGGCCTTTGACCACAGCCCAAAATGTCCCTGTCAAAACTAAAGCATAAATCAGATATTTCACCCGACCTGCTCCTAGATCCAACTGATTGGCTACGAACTCCACAACAGGGGATATTTAACAAGGCACAAATGGCTGTGGAGCACTTGGCCCTGCTCCTCAAGACTACAACAGCCTCAGCCAAACCAGGCACGGCACCTAAGGYAGGAGAACCGGGAAACCGGCGAGGGATCAGACCTAACCCAAAGCCGAGGGGACGAGCACCTAGGAGAGCACCAGGGGCTGCACCAGGCCGGACCACACGTGCCCACCCAGCCCTGAGCGTGTCAGACACTCGTCACCCGGCACTGCCTCCACACGGGACAGCAGCCTCCACCACATGATACTTGACCTGGTCGGCCCCGAAGGGGGTGATGTTGGCCTTGACCGACCCGACGCCCAGCCCCACGAGGACCAGTCCCACGAAGGTGGCGGCGGCGCAGTAGCGGGTGGCCCCGGGCGGCGAGCAGGGCGCCGTGGCGTTGCCCGCCGGCGAGGAGCAGTTCTCCACGGGCGACAGCGGGATGTCCCCGCAGAGGCCCTGCCGCGTGTGCGGCGCGGCCACCACGGGGAAGGCCAGCATGCCGAGCAGGTAGAGCGCCATGCTGAGCAGGATGGCACCGAACTTGCCGAGCAGCGCGTCGGCCAGCCAGCCGCCGAAGGGCGACACGAGGTACGTGACGCCCATGAAGAGCAGCAGGGCCTGGCTCGCCTGCGCGCCCTCCCAGCCGTACGGGGGCCCGTTGAGGAAGAGCACCAGGTTGGAGGTGACGCCGTAGAAGGCCACGCGCTCGAGCAGCTCGGCCAGCAGCACGGCGGCGCACGCCAGCCGCCGCCCCTCGAAGGCGCTCGCTGCCGCCCGGCCGCTGCCGCCCAGCAAGGGGCTGCGCTCGCCCGGCTCGGCCTCCTCCATGGCGGCGTCCCCGGAGCCGCCGCTGTCGCTCGGGAGGAAACTTCGCCGCCGCCGCCCGGTGCGGCGGGGGCGGGGCGAGCCGCGGCGGCGCGCCGCTATTGGCTGAGGGGGCTGTCAATCCGCGCGCCTCGGCGGCGTGGTCACGTGGTGGGGGTGGGACCGGCGGTTGGGCGGGAAGGGGCGGCCCGGAAGCGGCGGTTACCAGGGGGAGGGGCTTGTTTTGAGGTGAGGGCTCCTCGCGCGTCGCCTCCACTCGCCTTAGTGCGGGACCGGACCGGACCGGACCGGACCGGACCGGACCGGAGCGGACCGGACCGAGGTGCCCGGAGCTTTACCGGGCAGTTACGTGGCCGTTTCTTCCCCGCTTCTCGCCCTTGGCGGTTCCCGCAGGGCCCCAGGCGGGCTCAGGAGGGGCCCGCCGCCGGGACGGTGGGTTTAACGCTGATCTCTTGCGCTGGTTTGGCCTGGAAATAACGTGGGGCCTTTGGCTTTAGCGGGACTGTATGTCCATATTAATTACACTTATCTCAGGCCTTTGTGGTAAAGCCTTYGTTTTCTCATTCACTCCACAGTGACTATTCAGTCATAAGTTTTTTTTTCCTGCTTTATTTCCCATCTGGCAGAGCAAAAGTAAATAGAAAAATAAACAGCTTTGTTGCAGTAAAGCTAATAGGGAAGTGCAGTTGAGTGTTTCACAGTGTTGTTTATACTGGCAGGGAGGAGCCCCTGGAAGTGCGCAGATCTGTGGTCTGCAGGTGTGCTTATCTGAGGGGACCTGCACCGTGGTCACTGGGACACATGGAAAAATTAAAAGCTTGAATTCTGATTAGAAGAAATTGCAGTGAAGAGCGAAGATACGTTGGTGCCTGCAAAAATAGGGCCCTCACTGTTTGCCAGTGTGATACATGCTGTGTTAAAGGCTGTGGAAGGACACGCCTGTCCTCAGCTGAGGCCTCAGGTCATCACTGACCTCAGAGTCTTGGCCTGAACAAAGTGGGAAAATGCTCCTGGTGTTTTTTTTGATAAAACAGGTACACTGATTGTTGTCATGTCGCTACACCCAGCCTCTAGGTATGGCTTAGTGGGTTTTTTTTTTTTTTTTTTTTTTTTTTTAAACAAGACATGATATAGCAGGCTTGGTAATTGAGCAGCAGATGCTTGTAAAAGGGAATATACTCATTTAATGATGGGCCTGTGTAAATAACATATGCCATGAAAGTGACTCATGTCATGTGTGTCTGCCCACTTGTTAAATTTCATGGCAAAGGGCAATGAGAAAAATACAACTAGTTGTAAAGATATGTCTCTTTTTTACTTTATTTTTATCTAGTAGTATTCCCCAGCAACAACTATATAACCTCATTTATTCTAATATGTGTAAATATCACAATTTAGACCATTCATAATTTATCTCAGCAGGTGTGACATTTTTGTATTGGCCTATCCAAGAAATATTTAAAAATCTAGCAATGCTGAACAGTATTTGAGATGCACACCATGAGAATATTCTTTGCTTCTTCAGATACTGAGATATAAGTAGTCTTAACTGAAATTCAGAAGCTGCTAGAGTCACCTGAAACTTTTATGTTGCTGGCTTCAGGATTTTTTATTTTCATTTTTCTCCAAATGAACACTTAGTGCGTTTTAAAACCCTGTATTGAGATACATCCACAATGAACATGGCACCCTAATATCATCTGGTATTACATAAGAATAATATTTGTTTGTTTTTTTGTTTTCTTTYCCCATGRAAAAATAACATTTTTAAGAAGAACCTGAGTGACAGTTGATCAAAGCACACAGGCTTTAAAATATGAGTGTTTTAGAAGGGCTATTTACATAAAATATGTAAAAGAGATTAAGAATTGTTTTCTTCCCCATCCCTTTTTTTTTCTAGTTAGGAATCCACAAAGAGAGTCATGAACATTTATTTAATCAAAAGGATTGCACCTATGTCTATATCGTGATGTATTGATGTATTCTGTGTGTCTTCAAATATACAGCAATACTTAATGTTGCAAAGACTCTTAGATTGCTAACTCTGTCAGTCAAGCTCTCAACATATACCATCAAAAACAACATTACCATTATAATAAATTGTAACAAAATGTTATGGGCTCTTTGAATGTTTCTTTTTTTCCTCTTTACTTCCCAGATCACAAGTTCAGCTTCCTCCTTTGTTTCAAGTCTAATGGAGTAGGCCATGTCTACCTTGATGTTTTCTTTTTTTCTGTTGCTTGTAAATATATGTGTTTTTTATTTTTTTTTTTTTTTGTATAACATTAATTCTCTTGTATAGCTATTGTTTGCAGAGCCAGCAGTGGTAAAAATTAGCCTAGCAATTTTGGATTAGATAACCTCACGCAGACAGTCAACACCACAGCTTCATTTTAGCTGGAAACCTGACTTTCAGGCAATGGCTGCACATCCTGCTTTAGGCTGTGCAACTGGAAAATGCCCCTGACTTGACTAGAAGACCAACCACTTTACAAGCTCCATGTAAGTGTGAAACATTGCGTGTCTGTTAGGTTGACAATTGTGGCAGCTCTGTCCCTTCCTTTTTGAACAGATAGAGCTCTGTCCCTTCCTTTTTGAACAGATAGAGCTCTTGCTAGGTTTGAAGATGAACAGGTCTCTCAAAAGTCCAGTTTTACCTGGCATAGGCTGCCTAAAGCCAAACAAACTTTAGAGCTGAAACTCTGGCTGTATTGACAGAAACCTCCTGAATTTCAGTGGATTTGGGATTTTGGGCCAAGTCTCAGAAACACCTTCTAAAATGATGATGAAAATATCTTGATCCTGCCTACGCTTTGTCATTACACTATTTTCAGCTTTTTTGCAAAATTTATTGCTGTCAGCTTCTAAGTTGAAGAGTGATTGAAGGCAATCTGAACTGGCACTGCAGTTTGCAGACCATCTTCCACAGCCCCAGAGCAACGTAAGTGCCCCAGGATTACACCAGGCCAGSTGAAAAGTATCCTAGCAGAAAGGTGAGCTTTTGGACATGCCTTTCAGGCCTGTCTCACTGTCACCAGTGCCCCGCACACTCTCAATGTTTTTGCAAAGTGCTGAATCCAGGTCAAGGCCCCAGCTATCTGCATGCTGCCACCTGGACCCTATCACTCCCCAGGGAGACTGTGATGGGCCTCCCAGGGCTGCTGCCTGCCCCCCACCCAGCTGTTGTTCGTTACTCACTGTAGTTCTCCTTATAGTCGCCCTTTATCCTGGGATCTTGTAGTYTTTGTCCCACGTTTGGCTCTTTCTCTGCTCTTTTCCCACGTTCTGCGGTTGTGATTCTGCCTGCTGTGTTCCTGACGCAGCCGCTTGTACCGTCAGTGCTGTCTCTTTGAGCCTCCCCATCCTCCTGCCTGGTCTCAGACCTTTGCTCTCTAGTCTCTGCCCTTTGCCTTGTCCTTTGCCCCAGCCCATTCCCTTGGCGCTTCTAGGGGCTGGCACCTAACCTGTGATTAGCCACGGAAAATGAATTGCGCAGAATGTTCTCCCAAATCTGGGGTGGGGAGGACATGTGTCCGAGCTGCTGCCTCCCACACCGCTGCCCACATCACCCTCCCTCGGCTGCTTCCCGGGGGCTGTTTGGAACAAGGACAGATTCCCCCATTTTTCTCGCACGGAGCAAACTGATGTGACCGTTTAATCGCACGCCRGGCAGGAGGCTGAGCGGGCAGCGCAGCCCGCGCCGGGGCCGGCCAGCGGCGCGTGCCTGGGAGCGGCCGCGCAGGTGAGGGCRGCAGGCGGCCATGAGGCTGCTGCTGCTCGCCTGCCTGCGGGCGCGCACCGGCAACGCCACCACGGCCGCCAGGATACGGTGAGTCCCTCCCCTTCCCTCCCCGCGCGCCATTGGGGGCCGTGGCGCGGCGCACGCAGCCGGCCGAGCCGAGCGGAGCTGAGCGGCCTGTGTGGGGCCGCCGCGCGCCGGGCCCGCCACAGGCAGCGGCGCCGAGCGGGAGCCGTCCGGCCGCCGCGGTCCTGCCGGCCCCTGCGCCTGTAGCCCCGCAGCTGTAGCCCCCCCGGCTGTAGCCCCGCGGCTGTAGTCCTCCTCACGCTCTCTGGTTGCGGGTGGATGTGTTCCCGCTGTCAGCGCCGCATGGATGTTCACCGTTTTTCTGCCTCCCCCTTTGCTTCATTTTTTGCTTCATTCATTCACCGGGTGTGGAAGGACTGAAGCGTTCTTGGGCGCCTTGCTGCGTGCATGAGGGTTTATTTTATTTTTTTTTTTTTTTTGATAAAAGTGCTACGGTTTCTCCATGGATTTGGCTCTTGGGGTGTGGATCTTGGGGTGCGACACATCAAGGGGTCCTCGGGACTGTGCGTCCTTCCCACTCGGGTGCATTTCAGCTCTGTCATTCTACGTCCTCCCTGGGCTGCGCCGGGCGCTGCTGCCCTTCGCTGTTAAACTCCATAACCTGCGTGCGCTGTTTAAGGTCTCCTGCCATTCAGGTCATACCGTGTTCAGTTCCGGGCTTGTGTGGAGCTATTTGGTTGTAAAAGATAGTGGTGGAAAATCCTCTCATTTCCCATATGCAAAGAAAGGACCGGCGGAAGTTGAAGTTTTCTCTATTTTATTAAAAAAATCAGTAGTAAAGGGTTTGGGTGCCACAAATGTGTTTGCATTTGCAATATGCGCTTCTTATTTGACCTGTGGTGGTTTGTGTGGTGTTCATTTCCTTTGATCTTTTCTCTTTTGTTGTCGGGGATAAAACACAGCTACTTATTTTGGGGGCATATCCACGTTCCACCTTCCTCTGCATTTCTCCTACCTTTTAAGAACATTAGGTGTTCACTTTGATTATATCCTCAACTTTGAGGGAAAAAAAAAAAAGCAGAAGTTTGGACTGTGGAGCCGTTGAGAGAGAATCTGAGGGAAAGCTGCCTTTGTGGCATGTGAATCTAGTGCTCTCACAGTYCAGCAAAGCCCGAATAAACCAGGCACACAACCATGTCCTTTGACCTGTATTTCCAATTGACTTTAACCCAGTGGAGATGGAGTAGGATCACATGAACGTACCTGATGGAGACACGGTGGTCATTGAGATCCCTTTACCCAAGTCCCCACAGCTGTGGTTACTCCACCCCATGCCAATGTGTTTTAGCACCAAAGAGGTCACAGGCTGTGTGGGACGCAACAGCTCAGCTGACGGGTGGTTTAACCTATTTCCACGTTAACACAGTCATTTGTAGCTACTGCAGTGACTCGTGCTGTGCTTGAGCATCCTATTTCTCCACAGGCAAATATTTTAAGTAAAATGGGTGCTACTTTCTGTAAACCTTCGAACTAAAAGAGGGGAATGAATCAAACGTCAGTTTAATTAATGCTTGCAATAAAGAGGGAGAAAGGATTCTAACAAAAGCAACGTTTGAGAATGAGTAACTTTTTGTGTTTGCTATCTTATGAGTGTAAATAGTATTTATGGTTGTAATATAAAGGAGCTCATTTAGAGAGAAAAAGAAGTCTGGTCAGGGTAGMGAATATTTGCTAGCAATCAAATCCATCTGCTTGACTAAGAGGCAAGCCCATGACAACGATCACTAAAGCWTTCTCACACAGATACTTCATTTTTTATTACTTAGTAGTAAGAGGGAATAGAGATGTTGAATTAGTTAGAAGGATTTAGATGGAGTATTTTGTCACTATGTAAATATCTTTTGGAGAGGGAGAGATTGTTTCAGTTCCAGTTTGAAATGAGATGTTTTAAGAAGCAATTCTCTAAATCCCCAGGTAATCAGCTGCAAAAGAATTGAATCCCCAAATTCAGTAAATTGTAGCTTATCATTCCCTTTTGCAATTATTTTTTTTTTTTTCAGTTTAGATGTTTACTGGAGTAATTTTGAGCTCTAACTCTTGTTTTTAGCACCTCCCTACCTAGCACCACTTGCACATCAGAAGGTTCTTCAGGTCCTCTTCTATTTRTGGTATTTAATAATGTCTTGTACCTCCTTACTTCAATTTAAAGAGGTGCCCCTTATTTCTTGCTGGTTTTTGTGTGTTAATTCCTAGAACAGAACAGCTGCAGAAGTAGGCACTTGTCCTGCACCTCTGGAACCAGTGTTCAGTCATTGCTTGCACTGAATGTATCCTCCATCTCAAATGTTTTGCACATCTGGACCCCATTTATAAGGCACAATCACATTTTGCAGTTACTTTCTGTTTCCAAAAAGCCTTTTGCTGACTTGGGAAAGTAGAAGCAGAAGGAATGTCATTCATGTCCACATTTTGGCATTCCTGTTCTTATTCACAGCAAATTTTGCCATACTTCTTTCTGGCATCAAATGAATTGTCTATATTCTTTAAAAGAGAAATTTGAGGTGAAAGGAAATGAAAGAAAAACACTTTGCTTTAACAACTGTGAAAAATTAAGACAAGTTGTAATGAGAAAGGAAGATTGAGTTGGGTTTCAAAGTTAAGTCATTCAAAAACTGTGATTTCGACTCCTGCAATTCCATCAGCTTCTGTGGGAATTGTGAGTATTCTGCTGTGCTTAAGTCTCTAAAAAGTGAGTGGAAATTATTCTGCTAACTTAATAGGCTTTGGATTGCGCTGTATAGATTTAACAAGAGTTTATGCATAGCTGCTTTATGGAACAGATGGCTTGGGGAAAGAGATAATTAATATTTTTAGATGAAGCCTATTTTATGCTATCCAGAAAGTGTCTCTTGATCTACTTACCAGGAACTTATCAATATTCTCTCTTTATGTAACTCTATCAAAATATCCAGTAGAAAATGTGACAAATTTGAAGACAAAATTGGGATCCAAGCAATAAACACTGGTAATTAAGATGCTTATTAAATAGGAATTTACCTACCACATTACAAAGCTGCTATACAGAGAAAAGCTAGCCTTGAAATTTAGCATTTTCAGTGCTATCTCAGAATTACAGAAAACAGGGACATGGTTGTTATTTCTTTTTTTTCTTTCGGGAAGTATTTGTTATTGAAATGGCAAAATAATATGAATGTACAGTTCCCAGGAGGAGATAAGATATTGGTAAAGTATCTCTTACGTCTTGGCTTGATTCAGGGACGTCTGTGACTTCACCAACACATGAGCCTTCAAAACAAGATCTCCTGCAACCCTGTTATCGTGTTCCTTGATGGGAGCATATGTGTGTGGCTGAATATGCAGCCTGCTCTGCATTTCTTCARTTAAAAAGATGAAAAACCATTTAGAAAATATAAAAATCTCTGTAAATTTCAATACTTAAACACTAAGTAATGTCAAGTCTACACATGTGGGAATAAGACCTCTTCACAACTAAGAATTCAAAATAATGATAAAATTCTTTCTTAAATGGTGTGCATTTTATTTATTTATTTTTTTTTTTACAGAGTACTGAGTTGTCTTTTGTAGAGAAAATGGGATATAATGGTGAGGATTCAGAATTCAGGGTTTTACCTCACCAGGGGAACCTCCTGAGCTGTCCTGTGGCTGTGAGATTTGGAGTTGGGAAAATTGTGGAGGCACAGATACATACTCCTTTTTAGTATATAGAGAAAAAGCTTTACATGAAAACTTTTAGCTGAGTTTCTTGATTTCTGATGCCCTTAGAGTGTTATTTGCAAATTAATTGTAATATGCTAGCATATTGCTTGCACATGAGAGTGATTTATGCTAATTGGAAAACTGTTGGGGGGAAAAACCTTCTACGCTATTTAATGAACACCTGTGAACTTACAGAATGCATGCATGTGCATCCTGAATATTTGCCCAAGAGATTTTGCTTCCACAGCCATGGGATTTGGGCATCATTATTTAGAGATAAATTGAGAACGTTTTACAAGCAGGTACTTGGTACGAGTTCTTGGGACAACCAATGTAAATAATTGCTCAACAGTGTAAATAAGGAGCTCACAATCTGAYTACTTTATTACTGATTAATACTTGTTATAAATATGCTGGTCTTGTTTCAAATGGTGAAATCAGAAGTAAAATTAGTTCTCTTTTAGGAAGAAATACAGTACCATATGTGGAACAAATGAAGCTCTGTGTGATGCAGTGCTAATACATTCTTTCCAAGGCCTCAAGACATTTTACAGCATTTTTAGCAGCAATTTCAGCAATGATGACTAACCTCTGCAGGACAGAAAATTACATTTTTGGAAGGATATGAAATGATCAAGAGAGGAAACAGCCTACAATATCCAAGAAGCTATTGAGTTAGCAGAATTTTAATGCCATGCAATTAATATGCTGTGAAAAATAAATCAACTGGAAAAAATATATAATAAACAGGAAATGCTCTTGTTGTCTTTTTATGATATCGAAAACATAAACACTTCACATTTGAAGCAAGTTTATCTGCATGTCAGCAGATCCAGTGTGTTAGTTTTTGTCATCCCATGGATTTGCTCTGATATGTTTCTTTGGTTGATATCATTGGAAATATTGATAGCTGCTTCTGGTTTCAGTGGGAGAAATTACAAGTCTAGTGTATTAAAGGAATGACTATAATGAAATGCCAAAAGCAAAGCTCACGGTGATCAATCAGTTCCTTGACTGCAGCCGTCTTTGAATCAATGGTTTAATATGAGGAACTACCCTCTGAAACAACGAATAGCTAAGCTAAATGTTTAATAAATGTGTAATAAATAAGCTAAAGTAATTGTGGTTTTTTTTTAGCAATTGAGATTAAAGAGGATAAAAAGGCAGTAGAATTAGTTGTGTAGTGTTTCTTGTGTGTATTTTTTTTATTACATTGTGCCTGTTTTGTAGATGAGCAAACCAAAGCTTGCAATCAAACATGACATAAGATTTCAACTCTCTGTTATTTTAATGTATTTATTTATTTCAAGGCAGGTTGTTTTTAATATTTTGTATTTTTAATGGCATTATTTTATATTTTCCTTCAYTTGTTGGCCTTTCTCCAGACTAAGGGTTACATGATTCCTTACCCAAGGTCTGACTTTCTCAGTTCAGAAAGGAGTCCTCTCAGTATACCGATTAGAAGCTGGATGCCAAACCATGTTACTGCCACGGATTTCCAAAGGCAATATTGACATTTTGCATCCTTGCATCCTGGCCTCCTAATGGCTGCAGATAATATGRCTTGACAGCATGCACAATGTTGAAGGTGAAAAAATATATATGTATTTCACAGGAAACCTTTCAATAGTGCTAGAGAATCCTGAAGAGAATAAAGAAAGGTAGGAGCAAGAGTTACTGAGGAAAAGCATTTTATTTAAACTTATTTAATACACTTGGAAGCAATATTAATATTACCTTTTCTTTTTTTCTTTTGTTCTATCTCTTCTGGCAATGTAGGAATCATCTACATGCTGCAGGTCACACCTGTATTCTTAAAGATGCTTTTGACTGTGAAAGTGCAACTGAAATAGCAAATCTGATCTCTACAGAGAAGGTTGATGCAGCCCTGGCCATTCATCTTTATAAAGCAGGCAGACTTCTGCAAGGTAACCCTTTTTCAATACTGCAATAAAAATACCTCTTAAAAACGGAACTGAGAGAGAGGAGAATGACTGCAAACAGTTATTAATGACAATAAATGCATAAACCCATTAATCTAGTTATCTTGTTTGTCCACTTGAACAACTCGGTGGGAGATCTGATCCAGAGAAACAGAGCTAAATGCTCTAAAATGCTTTTAAAGCACATAATGCATTTGATAATTGAAGTACTTCAACTTCATTAAGATAAGAGCATTGTATTAACATTAAGATACATTCAGCTTTTTTTTCTTTTTTTTTTTTAAAGAGGACAATTATTTGGCTGAGGTCAGATAGAAGGTTGGTTTGGCTGAGGTCAAATAGAAGACAGCAGAGAGTCTAATTAAATTCTTCTGTTCAAAGATGAAACCGGGGTTTTTTTTTTGGACATGAAATAACTTAGAATTGTCATTCATGCTGGCTAAACTGTAGGAGACAGGTTGTTATCAGACAAATAATCAAATTTTCTATTGTAACTGGCCATGTAAAGCAAAATTTTAGCCTTCCATTAGTGACACACTTGAAGCACTAGCTTCCGAAATTATAGACACTGTCACCCACTGAAATTGCAGGGATGTATGTGTTTTTGAGATCACATTTCTATTATCCAAATCCATGCACTTGGACAAAGGAATATAATTTGATACTTCCATCAAATCTTTGGATAAGTTGGGTTATGCTCTTTCTCAGACTTCAGAAGTCCCCCAGCAATTTGTGCTAGTAGGTTTTCAGAATATCTGGGATATTATTGCTTATATACTTGTGTACCTTTTATTACAATGCAGTTCTGACATCCATAGAGATCCTGGAATATGAACATAATCCCATGAGATGATCTCTGCTAACCTCCCCCTTTTTTCTTTCTTTTTTTATTTCTTTTCCCTTTTTCTTTATGTGATGTTGCTGGAAACTCTTTTACAAAACCTGGTAGAATCCTGGTAGTCAGGAGTTTAACACCGTGTTCCATATKTAGGAATTAACCACCATGCAGTTGTTATTTATTAGCTTAATGAGGTGTAAAACTGACCRCTTAATTGTTTCCAATGCCCAAACAATCCACAGTAAACACTATTGTCTGCTCCCTTGATTAGTTTAAGGGGACAGCATTTCTGGTAATTCGCCAGTTGCTAAAAAAACTTGACTCCAAGGAAACAGATACTACTAGAAAGGAATCCTAAAGTCCTTTTTCCTTTTGTATTTTCATCTCAGTTGTCCACAGGTCTTGTCCACACCAGGCTCATTGCTGTTAGAGTAGGGATGATATCCAGCACTCTTTTGACAGCTTTACTCCTTTGCAAAATGAATTTATTATGATGCATCAACAGTAGGTTTTTACTGTTCYACAGATACCAGTAGGGTAGCTATCTTCCTGTTGATATTTTCAAACTTGAATGTTGTGACAAGATCTGGTACACAGGTACAAATAAATCTTGTTATTCTCCCAGAAATAACACCTTTTTCTTTACGGTACCACAACACGGCAGGCAGCTTGAAGGAGTCTCTCTAAATAGAGTGATTACAGAAGGTGGTCTTGGAGTAACAATTTGAAAACACAGATCATTTTTGAGGGGGAAGAAAGAAGGCAAATCAATGGTTTTAGTGTGGGTTCACGTTTATAACCTTATTTAATGTTAGTGAAGCTTTATGATATTGTGTCTTCACCTGTGTTTTTTATAGCGGTTAAAATTGGCTTCAGAAATTGAGGAGGAACCTTGCCAAAAATGAACAATACTTCTTAAAAACCAAAATCATTTCATTAGGCTGTTTTGCAGGATGGTCTTAGAATGCTTATGTTTTCACAAAATGTGAACAAAGACAAAGAAAATCTCCTAGCTAGACAATAGACTGATATGTCATGAAAACGTATCTATTCCATTTTTTTTTCCAGTCCCCAAAACAGGAACATTTAGATTATTCTGTATTCACTTTCAAACTTCCATAACATGGAACATGACATCAACACTTAATGCCTTCTTCTCATCATTACCCAGGCAGGTTGCTCCTCTTCTCATCTTAGTCATTGTTTTGCAGGTTGTAAAATTCCTTTTGGAATCATTTTTGGTGGGACAGATATAAATGAAGATGTCAGATGTGAAGAGAAACATCGGGTAATGGGAACCATTCTAGGAGAAGCCAGGTAAGAGCACATGTAGAAGGATCATGACAGAGGGTTGTGTTTTTGTGAGGACAAAAATTTTAGAAACTATTCCATAAATGCTTGGAATCACTCAGAGTCCTGTAGGCCAAAAGACAAAGAACTTTTTGAAATCCCTGCTAACTGATTTTTGTGATTTTATGATTCAGTGGTGGAAGTAGAGCAGTTTCTTCATAAAATATAATCTATATGCAGTCTATTCATTTTATGTTTCCTCAGTTATAATAATTTCATAGCATTTGCCCATACAAGAGTTGGCAGAGGTAGCAATGATGCTTAGTCTCTTGGGCTGAATTTTCAAGAACGCTCAAATCCCATTAAAACCTAATGAAATTTGTGCTCTTATTAACTAATCCTGTGCTTTGTCTACTGAATCATAACTGTTTCCTTGAATAGTAGAACTGTGCATGTGATGAGGATGTAAAATTCTAAGGCAGGTAAAAGGAATGAGAATAATAATAATATATTTAACTTGTGGTTTGACAGCATATGGCTCTGTAGAATAATCAACTTTATAGGTAGGCTTTAAGAGACTGCCTTTGATAGKTTAGGTAACAGTGGACTGTAGCAATTTGACTGTGATTTATATAATGTGTTTGTAATGGATACAACTGTAGTATGCGAGCAAGTTATAGTTTCTTAGGAAAGCTATTTTAGTCTGATTATATTTGCAGAGATTTAAGTAAAGAAAAGCACATTTGAAAATCTCCAACAATCTCCATTCAGCTGTCATATGGATAGAACTTGCCTGGCTATGCAGATGGCTTATATTTRTTGTTGTTGTTGTTTTTAAATAGCAAATCTTAGTGGTGGAGGTGTGGTTATTCTTACTGAATCTTATTGTAGTGGTACTATTACCCTAAAAAAGCTTGTATCCCTTTAGTATGATACTGTGCAAACACGTTAGAACTGCTAGATGTTGGTCCAGGTTGATAATATTTTAAAAAAGGTTTACTAATAAATCCATTTTTATTGCATATAGTTCAACATGTAAAATATTTTATACTGGAAATACATATTTTAGCATATTTTATAGATTAAGGTCTATCTGTAACCAACAGACCAAGGTGCCCAGCAGTTTGACTTAGCTRAAATGACAGTTAAAAATAACTAGCATTTGTACAGTTATATCCTCAAACCTSTTTTCAGAGGCCTCGCATGGCCATCTGGCATGTTGATGTGTGGCTGATTGGAAAGCAGGTGACTCAGATTTGTTCTCTCTCTTTTTCTCAATGCATAAACAAGGAAGCAGATATTGGGGAAAAAATCCTTAAGCATATCCTGTGAGTTTTTAGGTGGATTGAATAGTATTTTCCTTRCATTTTAAAGTCCAGAAGAATTCTAGTGATGTGTCAAAATATAGCTCAAGAGCTGATCAGAAGCCGCAAAAATGTCTAAAAATGAAAAAGATTTTAGCAGCATTTCTCATTATTTCAACAACCTCAGAAGCCAAATTTCCTTTTGATCCTAAATTGTGTGAGTGGTTTTAACTCTCTGACATGGTGTAAAACCATTTTCTCTTCTTTCTGATGTGTTTTACTGATTGAAGGTAAGTGGTCAGTAGTTTTATGGAGGGATACACCAGGGAATTTGTCTAGTGGTTGTAAGATGTTACACAAGGTCACCCAGCCTCATGGGAGGACACCCTCAGCTTCTGATGACTTCAGTACTGAAAGGCTCCAGTGCAGGTCAGCCCTGTTTAAGCTAAGCAGTCCCTGAGTCTACAAGGTATGTATGTGTGTGATAAAATTTAGGCATCCTGAAAGGCTTATTGAACCCAGTGGTTTTGCTTGAATATCTACTATATAYCTACTTATGCCTAAGTGCCTTGCTGACCAGAGCCTCCTGCTCTCTTCATCACAACCTTCATGCACATGATGAAGTCCCATTCGAGTAGTCACTAAGGACTTGCCTTTAAACTTCAGATTACATAGCAGAATAGAGATAGGATCATAGCATAGATAAGTACCCAGGGATTAATCTAGTTAACACACATAACTACGGTGGTTCAGATATGGCAATATGGATTTTGGTTCATGCTAGCAATGATGGTATACGTACAGAATCTGCAACAGGCTGGTACCTGGCAGTTTTATCTTTGCTAATATCATTGATATGCCACCTTGTGTTGGCTAATTTAAAGCTGATGTAGATGTGCTGTTTTATCTATAGTGCTGTATAAAATGTGGTAGATTAAAAGCTGTCTTCACAAAATGTTTATCATGCCCATTGAAAAATCATCGAGGTAGGTTCTTATGTGTGACTTGTCATTGAAAAACAACCCCACTTTAAAAAAAGAATATATTTTTGTGTTTGTTATCAAATAATTAGTAGTTATTCTTTAGACAACTGTGAAGGAGAAGAGTTGTATAGAGTTTTAGTTAATATAAGAGTGTTAAAGTTGAACAGTAGAAAAAATAAAGTTTTATAAAATGGAGTTCTTTATTTCTCTTGGAGTGTGTCCATTTTGATCTAGTTCTTTGTTTAAAATATAGGATCTTTCACAAATATAGCTAATATAGCTTATACAAAACCTGTGTTTTATTCAATGATTTTTTAATGATAATTAACTTAGGAACTTGAAAGGTATATTATTAGCTTGCATTTCTTCTGATGTCTAAAAATGCATTACTGTGCTTTATGCAGCTCATAATATTTTCTCTGCTACAGGAAAACTAATTCAGTTTTTCAGAAGTTATACTGAATGGATCCCTTCTGCAGTATTATTACAAGTATTATTCATTGCATAGTTATTAAAAGAAACATTGATTTTTTTTTTTCCTTTATTGATTGCAGGATTCTAAGCAGAAAGTACCATAAATTGTAGATTATTTGTTTGGTACAATATACCACCAAATTCCATAAAACAAAATATTGAACACTGTCTAGCTTTGTAATGAGTGTTTCATTTTTAATCAAATTCTTCTAAATGGTAGTTGTACTCCTCTTGGGTATATTTTCTATTGAACAGTATTTTGTAGACTAAAGAACAACAGCTTTTTCTGCTTGTTAATGTGATGTATTGAAAATATAATTGCAAAAACTGGAAAGGGAATATATGCAACTTGAGAAAACAAGAATTTTCAAAGGTTTTAATAACCTTAAAACTGTCAAGTTATATATGGGGAATGCCTTGTAATAGTGTAAACAGATACTACAAAACAAATAGCTATGTATAAGGTACATTACTAAGCAAAACTAGGAATTATACTTCAGCCTTTATGAGAGTTATAATGAATGTTTGTGACTTCATGTCCTCAAATTATAATGTAACATCTCCAGGGGCAGGGTCTATTCTGCTTGTGACAGGAATGTGTTTCACCCCTGACCATACAGATGTCATAGGCCTGGGTCATTATAGGAACCTCGTTAAAGGCTAAGGCAGAAATTTTACATTAATTCCATGAAAAAGGAACATGGAAACACCAATGTAGTGTATCATAGCCTGTGCTTATATTCAGYCTCTATAGAAAGAATGTGAAGATTTTGCTGAGCTGATTTTGCTCATATATGCACAAGTACATTTTGCTACTGAACCTGCATTGCCTCTTGTATGAGGGTAACACCAAAATATTTAAATTCCATGGGGCTAGTCATCTTCAAAAAAACACCCTTTGTGCTTCTAGTTAACCRTAAAGTTCCATGTAAGGATTACATYCAAAACACTTGTTTATATTTCATCAGGACTTAAAAGTCACATTAAAGCTCAGCATGTTCTTAAACTTCCTTCTGAACAAGGAGTCTTTATCAACTTTGACCTCATTACAAAACCTTGTATGACTTGTAGATGTCAACCACGCTATTCTTACTTGGAGCTTGATGTATCTAAAACRTTTAGAAATCAGGCTTCAGTGTTTGAAGCCTCACAGCAATGAGGTACCCAAACAGGAGAACTGTGGATATCCATTTTGCCTTTAGATGGTCCCTGGTATAATTATTGGTAACTGTGGAGTGGTACTGCCTTGCATACATGTACTACACGTGTGCTCGACTTGCATTCAATTTAGTTGCAGCAATTTGCAAATAGTGAGACTTGACATTGTCTAATAATTATAGCATGGAGCTATCTAGACCTACACTCCCTTCCTGACAGATTTTCTGGCTTAGAAAGTGGCTATTTTGGCTTGCAAGGATGTAGAAACAGGAAGAACTGACTCACTACTGAAGCTGTGTGGATTAATCTAGATATGCAGGGGATATTCCTGTTGTTATTTTTTTTCTCTTACCGTAATAAGTCATCATCTTAACCCACAATGATACTAAATAGTGAATCCAGTTACACCCTGAAGAGATATCATTTGTTTTACTGGTATTTTCTGGCAAAATAAATAGAATGCCTGCTTTCTGTCTTTAAATCTATAATTGCTTTTATCAGCCTCCACTTTTTGTTCTTATAAAGATTTCTTTTCTGTAGCGTTTCTCTGTTGTTATGTTTAATCGTTTTAAGCAGATGATCCCAACCATTTTTTGTCCATTTAACTAGGTTTGCAGTGGCATTCACGGTGAAAATAAAGGAACTGGCAGCAGCAGAATGGGTACGTCTGTGTGATGATGGTGATGATTATAGCATTAGCAACTAGGCATTTTCCTAAAATGTTTTCTAAATAATGCTAGAAAATTGTAATAATCTTCGTAATCTGCCATCTTTTTTTTTTTTTTTTCCCTCTTCAGAGAAAGCCTTTCATATTTCTGTACTTTGACAGGTCAAATWGTTCTGGCATTTAAAAGCTGTTTAGTATTTGAAAAGACTATAGTGCAGTGTAGGAAGTGCTTCTTTGTAGCTTTTAAAACTGATCATTGCTGTTATTACTGAGTATCTCCTTATGCCATATGCATATATAGTTCCTTTTTGCATCATTTAATAAACCTCTTTATGTTGCCAAATTTTTACTAAACGATTTTACTTGCAAAATGGAATTTGAAAAAAACAATTTGAAAATACTTGTTTGTCAACACTGAAGACAGAATAAACTCCTTAAGGTGAAATGCAGAACTAAAATGGAAGTTAGGCTTAGCCTAACAAGGTATGTAACACAGTGCTTRTGACTAGGCCTCAAGGGGTGTGTATATATCACAAAATAGCACCTAATAACTTTTTAAAACTTTATGTCTGCTTCTGAAAAGAAAATGAAACACTGTTCTCTCTTTCTGCGTTAAATGATATACCTGCCAACAGAATTTTCATCCAACGGTATAGTGCTTAAATGTATTTGACGATGTATTTGAAGGGAATTACTTAGCCGGTAAAGACCTGGCAGTAGTAATGCAAAATGAAATCTGCAGAATATACCCTTTACCTTCATTTTTCTTTGAGTGTTCTTTACTCTTTAGTAGCAAATGCATTACCCATATGAAATATATTTTTTAATACTGAATTTAGTTTACATGCAAAAAATTTACATGCAAAAAAAAATTTTGAATGACCCTTCAATTGCAGATTCTTGACGGTCTCAGTAATTAGATTATATTTGAGTTGTCTTGCTGTTCTGTAGTTTAACAAAATTCTCCATATCTTTATATATGAAATCTTTATATTAACTTTTGATGAATCCTGGGTTGCTAGTGAGCTCCCTGTCTATGACTCRTCTGTTTCCATATAGCCTCATTGGTAGCAGTTATGTTTTCCAAAGGCCCAGAAATTAAATTCAGTAAATCCACATCTTTTGCTGCTGAAGATCATTGCTGGCTTTGCCACTGAGTTCAGTGAGTTTGGGATCAAGCTCTTAGAGGTAACTTTGTAGTCTCACAGCAAATAATAATGTCAGTTCTCTGCAGCTAATGATTTATTTCATTCTCTAGGCTATTCAAATAATGTCAAGGTATTGTACAAAGATGAGTGCAGTTTTTTCTTCATTTTTCCATCTGTATTTCATTTCAAAAGGGAGAGCAAAGGCCGCACATTTGCTTCAAGCCCTGAAAATCTTTTCATACCCTAGTTCATCAAATATTAACACTTTTTGTGTATTAACTGACATGAGCATGAACTCTGATATATGCTTTATTTATTTATTTATTTTGACAGTCAATTAAGAATTTAAATTAATAACCTGTAAGCAGTTGCGCTAAGCTAAAGGACTGTGTCTTCCAATAAATTCTTTTCTATTGCATTGGGTAAATTATCTTTAATTATGCAATACATAACGTGGCATTTGTAATAATCTGTATTCCAAGTGAGTTGGAAATACTGTAAAGTTCCTGTGCTTATATGTTTTATTTCAGCAGCATAATTCCAGTGCGTAAGAAAGAATTACTTATGGCCAGTTTTATTAGCATTCAATTTCATTTTTCCATTTTCCTCACTACCCTTTAAAATAAAGAATATAACAGAAAATTGATSTATAGAATGTGCATACCTCTATATGCCCCATTGCATAGCGCTCCTGCTCTTTTCTTCTTGATCATCAGAGCTCTGGCAGGAATATATTTACTCACTGTAAAGCCATGAAGGGTCTGGCAGAGCATTAAACCAGATGCTTAACTTTAAACTTATGTTTGAGTATTAGTAGTGCTAGGGAGCTCAGTATGTACTTCCCTCACCGAAGTTATAAGCAGAATTATGCCTGGTGGCTCTAGAGGCCATGCTGGTYTAAGCTGCTGTCTCCCCTAGATGCTTTTTTTCCACTGCTCCTGCTTTTGCATCTAAATTTCAGTGGTCTCAGACATCCTGSAAATTGGAATCCTGCAGTTGACCTTCAGCTTGTGATGCTCTCCGTAATTCGTGTGGGGTTTTTTTTTGATCATAAGATCCAATATAAATTAACATATTAAGTATTCATAGGTAAGAGAAGGACCGAGAACTGATGATATTATTTTAAATGCATTAAATAGAAAAAAACTTAYGACTTTTGCAAGATGTGATTCATTCATGTGCTTATGCGTATTGGAATTGCCCCTGGGAGGAAGCAGGATTTACCCTGAGCTCTCAAGGACTGATGCTGCAGAGAATGTCCTTCAGTTCTGGACACCACGAACCTGCATTTAGCAATAGCGCTGGTAGGAGTTGTTAAAAGAATGTCATTGCAACCTGAAATGCTCTAAGTTATGTTGAGGAAAAACTGCTGGAGACTATGTACTATTTGAATAATGCCTGAATCCCTTCTTTACAAGCATTGCAAATGGTGCTTTTAAAACATCTAGGAATTATGTGACCATGGAGCTTTGCATAAATATTTTCAGCTTGGAGACTCTTTGCAAGGTTTGGGGGGTTG